>NC_048292.1:22403817-22703817 GCF_009762535.1 Notolabrus celidotus
GCAGCAGAAAATGTAAACAGACAGCGGTTTGCATTTAAAAAATAATACGTCATCCAAGGACGTAAGGAGACGCCAAGCATCCAGCTGCTCCTGTTACCTGTAACTTGTTCTGTCTTGTGAGGATCGCTTCAGTGAATTAAGTGAGGACATAATAAAAGATTTGAAAGTAGAAATCATGGCACATTTATTCAAAGTTGGAAGCAACAACCTTTTTCCTTTCGGAAGGTTTTGGAAGGTTTCTCTGATCAGCTGATACCCAAGCTGAAGTATTAGAGCTGGTGCTTAGATGCTTAGATGGTGCTTAGATGCAAAAATGTTAACCGGATATCTCTACAAAACAGCGTTCTGTTAAATCAAGAGGGAGCGAACAGCTGGACAAAGAAGTTACAGCTTTGTGTTGATGCACTTTTTGATAGCTGTGATCATCCTAAGTGTATAAGAAGTTTGTTTTTTATTGACTGATTTCATGCAGATGGAAAATGTTGTTTACAAAGCATTTCAATGAGTCGATTACAAGAACAGAAGGTTCAGTTGGTTCAATTCTTGGCCTCGTCTTCCTCCTGCTCTCTGCTCCCCACATTTCCAGTTTCTCTTCAGCCGTCCTTTCAATAAAGGCAAAAATGGCAAAAAAAATATAACTAAAAAAAAAAAGAAACAATGCACATCATATTTTATTTTATCCTTGAAAAAGAGAAAATATTGTCTTGATTTTCTGACAAGAGTTCATCGTAAACCTCCAGGCTAGGTGACGAGACTGAATGAGTTTCAGGCCTGAGACACCTTAAATTATTGTTAGTGCAAGTGCTGTTACTTTAATTTGTTCCATATTTTTAAAGTTATAAATAGTTTCATGTTTTGAATAAATAAATAAATTAATTAATTAATTAATAAATAAATAAGAGTTAATGTAAGAAGAGTTAAAAGGTTAAAAGGCAATAAATAATTACGTTTAATAAGTGGAACTTAAGTTCCAGGTTTTTGGTTCCACTATGACGGAGTTTAGGGATGGACTGCATGCAAAGGCATTTGCTCGTTAACTCCCATACTTTGCGGTCATGCAAATTAAGAGTTTAAGAAAACTGCGAAAGACATTAAAGAATCAGGAACCTCTTCTCCCGACATGTGGCCAACAAGGTTTTTTATTTTAGATTATGAAAATGCACTTTATTAATGATTGTACTAAGAATATTTTTGTATCTACTTTATTATGATATGTAGAATGTACAATGTGATGATAATTTGTACTTCGTTTGCACTGATTACAGTTCTCTCAGAGTCTTGGTGCTCCACAAGACCGCTCCAGAATTAAACGCCCGTTTTAAAGAACTTTCCTGTGTCTGTGTCGTTGTGACGAGAACTACAGTCAGAATCACTTGAGATAACAGCTAACACAAACAGTTCATTACTTTTGCAAAACTGGAAAGTTTAGGACTCTGACTTCACTACAAACACCGACACACTAAGACCTCTATGTGGCTTACAAAGCAGGGTCTTGACTCTACCTTCGTGTAACTGTATCATTCTCAGAATCCAGGCTGGTTAATATATTCAAAACTCTCTAACTGTTCTCATAAATACATGCAAGGCAAATCCGAAACCGCCTCCACCAAGAACTCAAAAAGCATTCTTCCAGAAAACTCCGCCTGATCTTCTTCATTCATTTTTCATCGGCTCTCGGAGTAATCTCTGCAGTGTTCAGGGTGAAGCTGCCTTGTTGGTTTGCAGCTGCTTTGTGTTTTTGTTGTTTTTATTCAAACCCTGCAGATCAGAGTCATCATGGCATACAGAGAGGTTGGCTTCTCCGCTTTTGTGATGCCACTATTTTGACACTGAAGTTCACCTCTGTGCCTGTTGCCAAGCAACTCCTGACACTTTGAGGAAGCGGAGTGAATGCAGAAGCAGCTGTGGTACATCCACGGTGTCTTTCTCTGAGAAACTCAAGTTTTCATCCATAAAAATCTATACAGGATGATAAAATATATGTTGTATTTTCTATTTATGTGAATCTTCCATCAAACCAACAACAGGTGGTAACAGAACCTGTCTGACGTGACCTCTGTTGATGCCAACTTCTGTGAAACAAAACTCAGACTCAATCATCTGAATTTACATTTTCTACAGACTTATGTTCCGGTTGCTCGTTCTGGTTTGGATGAAGATTAAATCCTGATAAATTTCAGGAAGTCTGGAAAGCAACACGTACAAATGGAAAGCAATAATTGCAAATAAGACCCAAGCCTCATTTGGGAGTGGGTTGCATGTGCAGATGTGTCCTAGATCAAAGGCTTGGTCCCTCACACTGGATTAGCAAAGCGTGTCAGATCACTTGAGCAAAGATGAGAAATAAAAATTATCTGGACATTCAAACCCAATCTTACTAAACTCATGTAAAAGCTTGGAGCCATCACAATATGACCACAAGCTATACTGTGCAGGCCTCCCTGGCATCACGTCAGGGCCAGAAGAGCTCTGATTCCTTTTTCAGCCACAGCCAGTTTTAACTTTTCTCTTCCCACACAATCCTACTCTGAAGGCTGCTTCTCTTTCAAGACACAGTCCCCATGATCATGCATGCTGCTCTAGATGTTGCTACTGATTCAAGTATGCATCAAAGAGAATGCAAGACTTCTTTTTTTGACGGATGCCAGAGCACGACGCATCAATCTCAACAGAGCAGATGGAGCGGGACAGGAAGTCAGGCACCAAAACAAAATGAAAACATCCGGTTAATTTTCAGAATTAAACACTCTGTGTTATCACCAGATCGTATTTCACTTAACTACAACAACAAACCATCATGATGAGCGGAGCCAGGCCTGGAGTCAACAGGTCAGAGGTTTTCAGAGGACCAGAAACACAACATGGATGAGGAGAGGAGGAGGAGAATCCTTGATTCAGGAATTACATGACTCCAGTTGTCCAGCGCTCCTGCTCCGTGCTGCATTCTGAAAACGCAACCAGTGGGTGCTGACGGACGAGAGATCATGCAGCCGGACCGCAGCAGATCTGGTTGAAGTCCGGCGTAATTTGAGTCACATCCTGAAAATTAGGACACAAGTTGGACTCAGGACTGACTCATAGGCTTCAGTACCACAACACTGCTTTTGTAGAGAGATAAATAAGATAGATAAATAATGTACATTTTTAAGTAAAGTGGTATTTCATTTACCTCTGCATACAAAGCAGAAACTCAAAGTCAACCACACTATAAAGCTTATATCAATATTTCATCCCTCTCTTGACACAGATGTCCGCTCCTAACCGTCTGTAATGGTACATCTCTTTCCGACTCACCTGCTCCTCTGTATCATCCTCCCTCAAAGGTCAGTGTTATAACAGCTTTTCTGTGTTCTTCATGCTTCTTTGTGTCTCTCTCGGTCTACCTGCTCTGTGTGAGTGTTATTTTCCTGCTCAGGAGTCACTTGTTGGCCTGGCACAGCTTCACTCTGTAAAACACAGCTGCCTACGAGCCGAGTGTGGAGCTGCTGTATTTACTCTCTCTGGCAGTTTGATGGATGTAGCTCCGGCCTGCTGCCGCTTTAAATACTTCAACTATGTCTGCTCCAGAATTCTAGTGGAAAGGATGGACAAGCTCCCTGCGCAGTGTGCCGAAGGTGGAGGGAGGTGGGTGTGTATACCACATTTAGGTTAGCTTTAGGCACACACAGACACACACACAAAGACACACACAGACACACACAGACACACACACAGACACACACACACACACATAGACACACACACAGACACACACAGACACACACACACACACACACACACACACACACACACACACACACACACACACACACACACACACACTTCCTCTCCTGTTTTCTTGCTTTCCTTTCTCAAATCCTCTGAACTCAGATCTCTGTCCAGGCTGCACAATGTGAGTAATCTAAGTAAAGAATTCACTTGTTTATTCGGCCATATGAAAATATGTGATCCATAATGGATGAAAGAGCCACAACAAAACTTAGAGAGATCTGTAGATTGAAAATATTTGTTTACAGAGGATAAACAATGTCAGAAGTATTTATTTGGATTTCACTTCAAATGCTTCTTAAAGAAAGGAACCTTCTTAAGTCATTTTATCCGTTAATACAACAACGCCTTTGGATACAAACTCATCCAGAAGCCAACTCTTACAGGAATATTACACATAAATAAAGTCCTTTCTTTCTTTGACATTAAACAACATTAAAGGGTAATCACTTTATAACTAGTATCCCTACAGAGCTTCTCTGTTTTCTTTCTCTCTTCTTCTTTTGCATGAAAAAGCATATTCATGTCCATGCAGATGATGCAATACACACCACCCTCTGATTGTATCCCAGTATTCTACTGATCTACAGACTAGTAGAAATAACACGTCAAAGAACACAGCTGCAATGATGCTCAGGTGCAATACAATTGTTTACATACAGAACTGCTTCTCTCCAATCCTTGCTTGCACCTTTAATTTACTGTTTTTGCAATTTTTAGTAATTTCTTTCTTACATAATTATACAATTTGTGATGCTTTTTGTATATTTTTTTCTAACTCAGGGAATGGCAAAACAGTCCTGTATTTTATTTTTCTATTTAAAAAACATCCACAGAAAATTCCCTTAAATAAAATACAAATTTAAGTCATTTCAAATTCTCATACCAGGAAAAATGGACCATCAATGCTGTTCATCTATCTATCCATCCTTCCAGTCAACCAACCAACAAGCCAACCAACCAACCAACCAACCAACCAACCAACCAACCAACCAACCAACCAACCAACCAACCAACCAACCAAACAACCAACCAACCAACCAACCAACCAACCAACCAACCACCTCATATGTACTAAAGATGCTCTTGTGTGCTATTTTTCAGATGCACTGCAGATTATTTTCATATTCACCTCTCAGGTAGGTCAAATGTTCTTCTGGGTCTTTGTCAGCACAACACCAAAACCCTGTTCTTGTCAGATTGAATGCATTTATATTCAGAAATCCACTGAGTCGCTTTTTCTTCAGCCTCAGAGAGACAAAAATAAATCTGAAAAGGTCTTGGCCCTCTGAGAAACGTTTGTGAGGGAGGTCAAGGCAAAGCTGACAGACTGAATTTAGGAAAATCATCAGACTCACTGTAACAGGGAGGCATGCAGAGCAGAAATGATTAAAGGCAAAACGTTTTCACTGATGAAGATGAGATTAAGGTAATGTGTCAGGAAGAGCTCAGGATTTATTCTGTCTGAAAAGCTCGGTGTTATAAAACATGAAGTTTCAGCTCGAAAGTTCCCAGACAGAGTTAGACAGGTTTAGCTCAGTGTTGCCCCAAATACATAGTCCGTGCCCCAGGCATGAGTCCAACCTTCAACCTCCTAACCTCCACTCTCTCCTCCCAACATTTCCTCTCTCTCTCTTCAACCGTCATGTAAATAAAGGCTAAAAATGCGTCAAAATAAACAGAACAAAGCAGCCTCCTAAACTAGTTTACTGCAAAGTTTAGCAAAATGTTCAGAACATACTAACTCATCCCATGAAAAATGAATATTCACTCAGATTTAGGAGCCTTGCAGAACATCAGAAATGTAAAAATGTGTTCAGCTGAGATCTGATTAAAGAAGGGAACAGAATTAATACTGGTTTATACTTCTGTGTCGCCCCTACACAGCGGGGACTGACGTGGACATGAGCACTACATACTTGTGCGTCGATGTGTCCGTGTCGCGCAGCAATTCTCCACCAAAACACTTCAGCCCAGTGTGGTCTCCCTGATAGCCAGTCGTCTGCTTTCGGCCCCTCTACAATCTCTGTTTACTTTTCCTCTGCGATTCAGTGCGTGTTATGTTAATCTACAGCTGATACATGTTGCTGTTTATCATACAGACATGATTACATGAAGAATAGAGAGGAGGAGATGAAATACACAGATCTGCGGCTGATGAGCGGGGATCCCAGAAGTGCTGTAAATGGGCTTGCGGTCCACGTCGATTCTATGGGTAGTTAAATTTTGGAGGAGGTGCACGTCAGCTACGTGCGTAGGCCTCTGCGTAGGTACGGGGGCAATGCCGTCGATTCCACAGAAGTATAAATCAGCCTTTATGAGTCGGGGTCTCTGGCTGATTGATGCTTCAGTCTTGGTTGTGGACAGGTTTGGGTGCAGGACTGACAATTGTAGTTGAGTGAGGAAGGACTAAATTAAGGGTATCAGTCTGTTGCTTCTCTGGCTTGCACGGCTCTGTGTCACACTGTCAGGAAGACTACGCATGTTAAGACCAAGAACAGCCCTACCCCAAACAAGATGTAAGTTTTATGTTGGTATAGACATTTGGTATGCACCTCTGACTAAATTAAGATATAATCCAGGAGTTTAAGAAATACTGGACTAGAGCATTGACTAGGGGTGCAACGAATAAAAAAACTCACGGTTCGCATCCTTTCACGGATTTGAGTCACGAATCGGATCATTTTTCGGGTCAGCAAAAAAAAAAAGAAAAAAAGAAAGAAGACAAGACAAATATAACTTTGTCCTCCATTTATTTTGTAAAACACTCGTAAACTTTTGCCCATTAAATAAAAACAACATTCAACTCAAAATTTACTGCATGTGCAAAGCACCCTATCTGTTGGCCCAGCCCTGCCTCATTCACTGCATTTCATGGCATGACAAGTGAAGGAGCAGAGGAACTTCAGAAGTTTCACTCCATTCTTCTTTCAATCGCTGATTTTCACTGTCCACTTTTCTTTAAGCTGCAAACTTGGAACACACCGTTTTCGTGCATTCCAGAGTCCTACAGCTGGCAAAGTGCCAATATGCGAACTGCTCCATAAACGAAAGTGAAAGTTAAAAATTGCACTTGCAGCATTGGACTCTAAGTGACCCAGTAACAGCCTGTCCGCGTATCGTTGACATGGAGACAAGTCTCGGTAAGCACGGGTGACCCGACCAAAACACAGAGTGAAGGTATAACAGTTCATCAACCAATCCGTGGACCACGTCAGTGCCGAACCGTGGAGAGGAATCCATGCGGATGACGGATCAACGATGATCCGTTGCACCACTAGCATTGACTGTATACATCATGGAGGTAGTCTTAATGACATCCCTCATTGGTTCCTGAGGAGTGGTTCTGAAGCCAAATGATGGTGATCGTTGAATTGGAAATGCTGACTTTACCTTTAACTTTCAGTCAGCCTAGAAGAGACCGAGAGGTGGAGGTGAGGCGGCCATAACAGCGGCTACATCACGTCAGCCTGGGAGTCTACTCAGCCACACAATTTATGCATAACTCTTAAGCAGGAATGTTCCTTTAACTATCCTCTTCTTGTTTTTTTATTATCCGACCCATTCTGAAGATATTAACAATAAGATGCAAACAATAATTCTACCATTTGTCGTGATGGTTGCATTAAAAAGTAATCGACTGGTTGCGACGTCTCCTCTAAGAACCAGTAAAATAAAAACGAGTGTGTTTTCCGGTGAGTCCATTCCTGCAGGGGCAATAACAAACGTTTTCTACAACTCCATCGTTCCACTGATGAGTCACATCCTCCGACTCGTACTTCCTTGATTGTTTCCATTTTAACCTGACTGTTCCATCCTCCTCTTGCAGAGTTGATGACCTCCACACTTAAGCAGTGATCTCACTCTCTCTGGATGAACCACAGAAGTTATGTTTATGTTTTTAACTCTAAACGCTGACAGTTTGGATCCCTCCTCAGAGTGATAAGATATGATACGGGCCTCATCCCCCTCACACTCAGACAGATGCTTCCAGCTGCGATGCCAGAGATCCTCCGATGTTGGTAATGAAGTGATGCTAATGAAACAGAATCCTGCAGCGCCTCTGGCTTTGCATCGACCCGACTCAGCTGGTAACACAGAAAATAACAACATGGCACTTTGAGCAGGGCAGGAAATTGGGCGAATAATAACTGTGCTAAAGATACTGGATCTAATGATCGTACATTTAGGTATGTACTGATTGTCTGCATCAAGCTTACGCCTCGTGTGTTGAATATTTTGGCAAAAACAAACGTGTAAAATAAAACTGCTCGACAAATCTTTTGGCCTTTATCGCTGTTTGAAAGTTTCTCTTCTTCTTTGAAAAATCTCCTCCAATGTTTGTTTTTTCTTCAGAGGCTTTGCTTCAGTCACATAAATGAACTGTATTCCACTGAGTGTTTATTTTTGGATTCTATTAATAAATAACTCTTATTGTCTTTTTGCAGCTGGGGCTTTTGTTGTACCTGAAGAGGCAAGAGAGCACAGTTGTCGTTGCTTTCCAATGTGAAAGACATGTGCAGAGGATATGACAGCAAAACACAAGGGAGTCAATTCCTGAGGTAGAAGAAAGTGAGTGCACAAAGATGAGGTTAATAACCTAAAAAAAATGTCTTAAACTGAGTTTAAAGACTTTAACAGTGAGTGAGGGTCAGACTCTGCAGTTAATCAGATGAGAAACAGCCGTGACTGGGTGCAGGTCCAGCCCTCAGGATGTTCTCTGCTACCTGCCTCTCACCAGGATTTCTAGTGAACCCTGTGGACCATCGCAAGATAATAAAATACTTAATAATAATAATACTTGGAAGCCAATTGGGGTTTAGCTTCCAAAACCCCCTTTTTTTCATGTCTTAAACTGAGCATAAAATGTATAAAATTGTATCATAGTAATGATGAATAATAATATTATTCACATTGTCAACCTTTGCTTTATCAGACTCATATATACCCGATTTCATCTGCAAGTACTTAAAAAGAAAATGCATGTCCATAAGTCACAGTAACCCCTGATTCACACAGGGAGCTCCACGTCACGTTCTATTAGCGCATCGCACTGCACAGACAATAAGTTCCAGTCAATGCTCATGTTTACACAGGGAGCGCTGCGTCGCGTCTCAGCTCCATCTCTGGAGCATACCCCAGTGTCCAGGAGCCCGCACCCAGCACACGTCAAGCTGAACAGAGAAGATCGACCTGGACAGGAAGTCAGGCACGAGAATGGCATGTAACATCTGCTCAATTTCAAAATAAAACACCATACAGAATTTGAAAGATCGTATAGATCAACAATACTCATTGATTAAGGATGTTATTGTCAACAGCTGCAAAACAGCCACATATCCATGATCCATGTTAACCACAAAAGGACTATACGCTGTTCTCTCTATACTGGACCCAGCAGCTCCTGGCTGCTCTGGGCTGGGGCTGAGCTTCAAACACTCAGGAATCACTTCCTGTCTAGCAGGGCGGGTGCTGTCGGACGGAGCAAACCTGCGGTGCTGATAGAAACACTGCGCACACAGATTTGGATGTAAGAAGTACCAACAAAAGACAAGCCGCTTGGAGCCAGTCGTTTGGAGTGGCCAGGTTTCAGGAATCCATGCCACCCTGGGTCAACACATGGGAACGTCCCTGGCTGGATTGTATATGAAGTATTGCTGCAATAAGTTTCCTTAATTTACAATTTTAACATTTGAGAGCGTAAACCGTAAATGCAGCACAGCTTATTCTTGTTTTGTTTTTTTAAGTTAGATTTTTGGAATTTTTTGCCTCTATTGGTTAGGACTGCTGAAGAGAGACAGGAAATGTAGTAGAGAGCGGGGGAAGACATGCATCAAATGGTAGACTGGCCGGGAGTCCAACCAGCAACCTCTGCGACGAAGACTTTAGCCTCTATACATGGGGCGCTTAGACTGCTAGGCCACCAGCACCCCAGCCAAATCTATTTTCAACAGAGCCTTAACCACACACGCGTCAAGCTCAACAGAGAAGATCGACCTGGACAGGAAGTCAGGCATGAGGACGGCATTTAACATCCTCAATTTAAAATAAAACACCATATACGGACTCCCAACCTTTTAAAAGATTGTATAGATGAGAAATACTCATTGTTTATGGATGTTATTGTTAACAGTCACATATCAGTGATCCATGTTGACTACAACAGGACTTTAAGATGACAACTTTGTCAGAAGCTAACAGGACAACAAAGTAGAGGACACTTATTTACATTAAACTCATTTTACCTGCAAAAACAAAACGTTGTGGTTATGCAGCATACTCAGAAATTATAGTAGCACAAAAGTAATGGAATACTATCCAGATGATCAGAAATCCAACCACATACTATATATGCATAGAGTTTAATCTGGTTTTGATGACACTGGGGTCAAATTTGGCTCATCATGTACAGTTGTGCTCATAAGTATACATACCCTGGCTGAATTTATGGTTTCTTGGGTTGTTTCTGTTGTCATTATGATATAAAAAGAGTAAACACAGTTGTTTGACAAAAATTTTGCTTCACCCAACCACTAACCATGAGTGAAAAAAAAAGGTTTTCTCTTGTCATTCATATTCTCTGAAAAATTGCCAAGAAAAGACAAATTCTGCCAGGGTATGTAAACTTATGAGCACAACTGTATCTTCAAGCTTCAACTCTACCATTTGACGACCTTATCAAATGAAAGTAGTTGTCCTTTTTCAAGCTGAATTAAATTATTTGTTTTAAACTGCAGCAAATATTTTCCACAGGGCAATAACATGATAATAGCAGATTGAATTTCTCCTCATTACCCCGATTATCTTGCTTCATTTACATTAAAGGAGATCTTCAAAGAGAGAGAGGAAAATAAAAAGATCTTTTGTGAAGGCACAGTTTCTCTCTTAGTTTTAAAATCTTTGATGTGCTTCAATAAAACGTCACCGCTTTACATGCATGTTATCACTTCATTACAGCTCTTCACATCAGATAACAGCCACCTAACACAAAGTGACACTACAAAAGGTAGAGGTGAATTACAAGGACATTGTGAGCGGTGTGTCTGTGCGAGTCATCCTGCATGTATCTGTGAGAACAGAGCAGAGGGTTCTTTTTGCAGCACCTCCAGCTCTTCACAGAGACTGATGTGACAAATCCGGTAAGAGCTTTGAAGCTGAAAAACACCAACAGCAGAAATGCTAACCGGATTACCATCGCTTGACAACCGCGAGATGTGTGAGACTGCAGGTGTTCAACCTGGCAGCTGCTTCAGCCACATGTATGTTACTGCTGTTTTGGAGATAAATACACAAAGTGATGCTGCAGGGGTCAGGGATTCAGTTCCCAACAGACACACTGAAGTCATAATGCTGCTGTGAGAAGCTTTGGGAAAAATGTTTGTTACAGTAAAAGCAATCAAGTTTAAAAAATGTAAAGAAGTACACATGCTCTACAACGAGAAATCTGTCGAACAAGATGGAGACGGTTAAAGTCTCAAGGACGTAGAGGGTCAGATCTTGTAGCCGACAACTAATTAGAGACTCCCCAAAAAAGCTCCACAGCTCTGAGAGGAGACAAGAATCCATGAGTCAAAAAGGTGCATTCATGTTTAGTTTTAATACAACCAATAGTCCTGGAAATCGAGAATAGCTGCATGTGTTTAAGTTTGTGCTTAATAAATCTTATGGAAGTCATACGTACAGTCAGTGTGTGATTTAACGGTCTGACTGGATGACTTCTGGATTTGCTTTATGGCAGGTAGGCTTTCAGTGTCAGTTTGGGACCTCAGCAAGTCATTTAAAGGTGACATATCATGCAAAATTGAATTTTTAATGGTTTTTTACCTGAAATATGTTTCCCTGGCATGTCTACAAACCCCCCGAGAATGAAAAAAATCCATTCTGCCCCTGTTTTGATTTCTACACCTTTCTGTAAATGTGTGTGAAACGAGCCGTTTCAGACTTCCGTGTTTTTGTTACGTAACAACAATATCCGGTCTGTCACGGAGTCAGAGCTCGGAGCTTGTTCAGCCCATAGACTGTATAAAATAATACTGAATCCCCCCTCCGTTTTTCATTACCTGCACAAATGTGTGCTAACAAGGAGCTTAGGAGGGAGGCATTCTAGTTGTAGGCTGTCTTAATAAACACAAAGGTCGGTTTTACTCCCCACGTCTGCAGAGTTGAAGATCTAGTGGATGATTTTTATTTATCATGGATAAGTGCTAGCGCTAATTAGCATAGCCACATAGCTACATGTTCGTAGCTGTAGCTGTAGCTGTAGCTGTAGCTGTAGCTGTAGCTGTAGCTGTAGCTGTAGCTGTAGCTGTAGCTGTGTACCAAGACACACGTCGACATACTGACAAATAAAACAACAAGAAACACAGAATCTGTGACCAATCCTTCAGAAAGGTCCTGCTGCCTTTCTGGCAAAGGTCGGTTTTACTCCCCACGTCTACAGATTTGAAGATCTAGTGGATGATTTTTATTTATCATGGATAAGTTCTAGCGCTAGTTAGCATAGCCACATAGCTACATATTCGTAGCTGTGTACCAAGACACACGTCTACATACTGATAAATAAAACAACAAGAAACACTAAATCTGTGACCAATCCTTCAGAAAGGTCCTGCTACAGGCGCCTCTCCGTCAGGATCACATTCAGAGGGTTGAAGTAATGCGATCTCTGAGCAGCCGTGTATATTCAACCAACATGTAAACATTAGATCAACGTGCTGGAGAGCCGAGGCACATCCACTTCCGGAGGGGGCGTGGTCAGAGGGAAAACAGAGTGTTCTGAGGACTGCTGAAGAAAAGGACTTTTCAGGCATGCCAAAATCTGATTTCAAAGTGTTTTTTTGAGCATAAACTTTAAAGACATGTTTTGGAGACCTCTTAGACCAATATATATTGATGAAAAAAGCGTGATATGTCACCTTTAAGGTGTTAGGAAAGGATGCAATACAGACTAAATAAAAGTTTTGTTTTGTTTTGGGAGCATGTGTGATGTTCTCATTCAGCTGATGTCTTCCTTTGTTTTCAGATGACCGCAATTCTAAGTTTGAGTTTCTGATTTTTTGTTTTGTGTCCAATTTTTTTGTCCGTTTATCACTCTCAGAATCAGTGAGTGTCTGTAGGGAATCATATTTCCACTGACCCCTTTTAGAAAACACTAGGGCTCATTTTGCTTCGACCTTCTTCTTTGGAAGTGCAGTGCTCTCTTAGTTTCTCAAAACAAAGCCTCTGCCCTTCAGGTTCTCTTTCTGCAGAACCGGAAAGGATAAATGTGTTAACTGTATCTCACATGTCATGCTAGGTGACACATGCAAAGTCAACTTAGTGTTTCTGTAAAAGAAGGACGGATGTCAAGACTGGAACACCCATTATACCTTTTTACTTTAAAATGATGTGCTTTTGCATCCTATAAGTAGACAAAAGTACTCAGAGTGGTTTGTTGGTATTTAAATAGGTGCAAAAACAACATTAACAATCATAAGGTGTATTTCAACTGGAAGAACCAGGGAAAAGCCCCTGCTCTGGGGGACTTGTTACAGCCTCTTTCTAGAGTGTCTCCTGTTGTGCTGCAATTTCACCACATGCCCAGTATACTTTGAAGAAAAACACTCAAACTAGTTTTTTGAACCAAGACTGGGAATAGAACTATGGGGGGGCGGGCCTTCAATGCTGAACGTTTCTGATTGGTGGAGTACTCGCAGTGTTTTTATTTCACCCGCTGACCACAATAACATCAAACACACCTGGGATTCACTTATTTTAATAACTCCTGAACATTGGTCTTCACTGAGCCTGATAGTGTGAATGCATGTCTGTCAGCTCCCGGTGTTCCAGTCTGAAGAGTGACCCTTTAAACTGGAGACCTTCAGTTGAATGTGTCAGTGTTTGTGGAGTTTACAACAGCTGTTGAAACACAGAAAGAGTCCTTGTGAATGCAAACTAGTTTAGTCAAAATGTCCTCATAAGATATTTTTTCTGCTTTAAATAAATATTAGCTGTTTGAAAAAAAAAGATCAAAATAGCATTCAATCTTTTATCGCAAATCAAATTTTGCAGTACTCTCACTAAAACGTATGATCTAAGTGCGTTTAAAACTTTACCCCATATGTTTTCAAAATGAAATATTTTGTTCATTTCAAGGGATAATGACTTTTCCAATTTCAAATAATATCGCAGTTCGTTACTCCAATGTTTAAGTGAGTCATCAGATATTTAATGATCGTCTAAAGACATTTGTGAGGGATGCATCCGGCTGAAAGTCTCCAGTTAACAGGGTTGCTGTTTATTCTGAAACACCTGTCGATCTCTGGCCTTGGCTTTTAAAATCAGTTTAAGTTTAGCGCATTGCTGAAAGTGTTTTAAACTATGAAGTTACAGCACACCCTACTGCACAAACTACATCAAGACACTGTTATTGAATCATCCAAAGCATTGTCTTCATGATCAGGGTTCCCACTCTTTTCCAGAGATCATATTCCAGGACATTTCCAGGACATTTTCATTGATGATCAAGCTGGTATGACAGTCTAAATTTAGTTCCTAATTTAGTTCCTAAATAGTCTAATATGTTCCTCTCAGTGGAAGTCTACATTGAAAGACATGTAGTCTATGGCTATCAATGAAATCATCTCTTACATACTTAAAAATGATGGCAAATTGATAATAGATTAATGCAACCACAGATGTACAGCACTTCACTTTATTAGTGCAACCAAGTAACAATGATGGGCATCATCTCAGCTTTCTCTTTTCTCAAAAAATATAAAATGAGCTAAGAAAAAAACAAAAGAGCCTGCAAAGGAATCAGGAAGCTGCCTTACTGAAATAATTAAATAATAATTATGATCAGAGGATCAGTGCATTAATGACCTAAATAGAACTGAATGACAAAAAAGCCACAAATGTTTCTCAACTCAACTCAAACTCACAAGATACCTGCTTAATCATAATATTCATCCTGCTAAGTGGTCGATATAAAACAAAGCAAATGTCACGTTTTTTTATTTGACTTACCGTAAACTCTGAAAAAATCGCACCGGTGTAAAGACGCACTCTACATTTTTAAAATCTCTGAGAGATCTTCAAATACAAACTGTCTTCCTGCATGGCGATGTCTATTATGATCAGCGATGTCTACAACGTGGAGTTTCTGTGTCGCTCTTTTTGTTCAGATTGTTTTCACTATCGGGAGTTTGCACTCCTACTAGCTAGAGCAGGGGTTCTCAAACTTTATGGAGCTAGGGACCCCTTACAGGTGAGAAAATTGTCCATGGCCCCCTCATAATTGTAACATAGATTAAGCACATTAGTGATGTGTCATGATCAAAAGCTGTGGCTCTGAGAGTCGACGCTTTAAAGTGAATCAGAAGAGCCGGCTCGCATCGAGAGAGAGCCGGCTCCCAGTTTTTTCCTTTCGCTGCTTAGCTCTCACAGTGCTCAGCCCCAGCTCTGCTCACAGCAGAACTTTGTTTTGATTGGTCAGCATGTCAGCCATGCGGCCAATCACATGTGAGGATATAGGATACAGGTGATGGAGGGGAGGCTGTGTATCCTGGCTTCATCTGTTCCTTCAGAGAGAGTCTTCTTGAGTTTGGTTCTGGTTCTGGTTCTGTTTGCTGGAGTCTGGTTCTGGCTCTGTTTGCTTTGCACAACCCTAACCCTAACCCTAATCACAACCCTAACCCTCTGTTTGCTTGAGTTCGGTTCTGGTTCGGTTCGGTTCAGTTCTGGTTCGGTTCTGTTCTGTTCTGGTTCGGTTCTGGTTAGTTTCTGGTACAGTTCTGGTATGGTCCTGGTTCGGTTCAGTTCCGGTTCAGTTCCGGTTCAGTTCTGGTTCGGTTCTGGTTCGGTTCTTGTTCGGTTCTGGTTCGGGCTTGTTCAGTTCTGGTTGGATTTGGTTGGGTTTGGTTCTGGTTCTGTTTGCTTGGGATTGGTTCTGGTTCTGCTTGCTAAAGTTTAGTTCTGGTTCTAACCCTAACCCTAATCCTATCCCTAATTCTAATCATAGCCCTAACCCTAACCCTAACCCTAATCCTAACCCTAACCCTAACCCTAATCATAACCCTTATCCTAACCTAACTCTAACCCTAACCCTAATCCTAATCCTAATCCTAACCCTAATCACAACCCTAACTCTAATCACAACCCTAACCCTAATCACAACCCTAACCCTAATCCTAACCCTCACCCTAAACTAACCCTCTGTTTGCTTGTGTTGGTTCTGGTTCTGCTTGCTTAAATTTAGTTCTGGTTCTAACCCTAACCCTAATCCTATCCCTAATCCTAATCATAGCCCTAACCTAACCCTAAACCTAACCCTTATCCTAACCCTATCCCTAATCCTAATCATAGCCCTAACCCTAACCCTTATCCTAACCTAACCCTAACCCTAACCCTAACCCTAATCCTAACCCTAACCCTAACCCTAACCCTAATCCTAACCCTAACCCTAAACTAACCCTCTGTTTGCTCGTGTTGGTTCTGTTTCTATTTGCTTGAGTTGGTTCTGGTTGTTTGCTTGGGTTTGGTTCTGTTTCTGTTTGCTTGAGTTTGGTTCTGGTTCCTGTTCTGTTTGATTGAGTTCGGTGGTGGTTCGGTTCGGGTACGATTCTGGTACGGTTCTGGTTCAGTTCTGGTTCAGTTCTGGTTCGGTTCTGGTATGATTTCGGTTCTGGTTCGGTTCGGTTCCAGTTCGGTTTTGATCGGTTCTGGTTCGGTTCTGGTATGGTTCTGGTTCAGTTCGGTTTGATTGAGTTCGGTGCTGGTTCGGTTCGGTTCTGGTACGATTCTGGTTCGGGCTTGTTCAGTTCTGGTTGGATTTGGTTGGGTTTGGTTCTGGTTCTGTTTGCTTGGGATTGGTTCTGGTTCTGCTTGCTTAAGTTTAGTTCTGGTTCTAACCCTAACCCTAATCCTATCCCTAATCCTAATCATAGCCCTAACCCTAATCATAACCCTAACCTAACCCTAACCCTAACCCTAATCCTAACCCTAACCCTTATCCTAACCTAACCCTAACCCTAACCCTAACCCTAATCCTAACCCTAACCCTAACCCTAACCCTAACCCTAAACTAACCCTCTGTTTGCTCGTGTTGGTTCTGTTTCTATTTACTTGAGTTGGTTCTGGTTGTTTGCTTGGGTTTGGTTCTGTTTCTGTTTGCTTGAGTTTGGTTCTGGTTCCTGTTCTGTTTGATTGAGTTCGGTGCTGGTTCGGTTCGGGTACGATTCTGGTACGGTTCTGGTTCAGTTCTGGTTCGGTTCTGGTATGATTTCGGTTCTGGTTCGGTTCGGTTCCAGTTCGGTTTTGATCGGTTCTGGTTCGGTTCTGGTATGGTTCTGGTTCAGTTCGGTTTGATTGAGTTCGGTGCTGGTTCGGTTCGGTTCTGGTACGATTCTGGTTCGGGCTTGTTCAGTTCTGGTTGGATTTGGTTGGGTTTGGTTCTGGTTCTGTTTGCTTGGGATTGGTTCTGGTTCTGCTTGCTAAAGTTTAGTTCTGGTTCTAACCCTAACCCTAATCCTATCCCTAATCCTAATCATAGCCCTAACCCTAATCATAACCCTAACCTAACCCTAACCCTAACCCTAATCCTAACCCTAACCCTAATCATAACCCTAACCTAACCCTAACCCTAACCCTTATCCTAACCCTATCCCTAACCCTAATCCTAACCCTAACCCTAACCCTAACCCTAATCCTAACCCTAACCCTAAACTAACCCTCTGTTTGCTCGTGTTGGTTCTGTTTCTATTTACTTGAGTTGGTTCTGGTTGTTTGCTTGGGTTTGGTTCTGTTTCTGTTTGCTTGAGTTTGGTTCTGGTTCCTGTTCTGTTTGATTGAGTTCGGTGCTGGTTCGGTTCGGGTACGATTCTGGTACGGTTCTGGTTCAGTTCTGGTTCAGTTCTGGTTCGGTTCTGGTATGATTTCGGTTCTGGTTCGGTTCGGTTCCAGTTTGGTTTTGATTCGGTTCTGGTTCGGTTCTGGTATGGTTCTGGTTCAGTTCGGTTTGATTGAGTTCGGTGCTGGTTCGGTTCGGTTCTGGTACGATTCTGGTTCAGTTCTGGTTAGGTTCTGGTATGTTTTCGGTTCTGGTTCGGTTCTTGTTTGGTTCAGTTCTAGTTCGGTTCTGGTACAGTTCTGGTATGGTCCTGGTTCGGTTCAGTTCCGGTTCAGTTCTGGTTCGGTTCTTGTTCGGTTCTGGTTCGGTTCTGGTTCGGGCTTGTTCAGTTCTGGTTGGATTTGGTTGGGTTTGGTTCTGGTTCTGCTTGCTTAAGTTTAGTTCTGGTTCTAACCCTAACCCTAATCCTATCCCTAATCCTAATCATAGCCCTAACCCTAACCCTAATCATAGCCCTAACCCTAACCCTAGCCCTAATCCTAACCCTAACCCTAGCCCTAACCCTAACCCTAACCCTAGCCCTAATCCTAACCCTAACCCTAGTCATAACCCTAACCCTAACCCTAGCCCTAACCCTAACCCTAACCCTAGTCATAACCCTAACCCTAACCCTAGCCCTAATCCTAACCCTAACCCTAGTCATAACCCTAAACCTAACCCTAACCCCTAACCCTAACCCTAACCCCCTAACCCTAACCCTTACCCTACCCCCTAACCCTAACCCCAATCCTTACCCTTAATCCTAACCCTAATCCTAACCCTAGCCCTAATCCTAACTCTAACCCTAACCCTAATCCTAACCCTAACCCTAATCATAACCCTTATCCTAACCTAACCCTAATCCTGATCCTAACCCTAACCCTAATCCTAACCCTAACCCAAATCCTAACCTTAATGCTACTCACAACCCTCCACCTAAACTTAATCCTAATCCTTACCCTAGCCCTAATCCTAAACCCTAACCCTAATCCTAACCCTAACCACAACCCTAAACCTAATCCTAAACCTAACCCTAATCTTAATCATAACCCTAACCCTAGTCCTAACCCTAATCACAACCCTAACCCTAATCCTAACCATTACCCTAATCATAACCCTAATCCTATCCCTAACCCAAATCACAACCCTAACCCTAATCACAACCCTAACCCTAATCCTAACCCTCACCCTAAACTAACCCTCTGTTTGCTCGCGTTGGTTCTGTTTCTATTTACTTGAGTTGGTTCTGGTTGTCTGCTTGGGTTTGGTTCTCCACTGGTCACACTATAACTTAAATATAAGGCTCTTTGAATCAAAAGAGCACTCTACAATGTTAATGTACCATAAAACATAAACAATATACCCCCGTTTCCTGTGAATGCATGATTATGAAGTGAAGGAGAAAAGATGTGAAAAAAGTTGCGCAGTGTCGCTGTCTTTTCCAGCACAGCTTGCACTCAACTTTCAATGAATGGGGATGTGTTTTGTTAATAGGGTCAGGTCGAATGCAGCCATGTTGGAATACTTTTCCAGGACTATATGTGGTTTCCCAGGACATTTTACTTTTTCTCCCATTTTCCAGGTGTTTTCCAGTACTGGAAAACTGGCCAACTGTTTTCCAGGTTTTCCAGGACGCGTGGGAACCCTGATGATGTTTATTGGCAATAAATTAAGTTGATGTTTATATCTTCTAAATAGGACCATATTATTGTCTGACTGACATCTAGAGCAGGCTGTACTCGAAGTAAAACATCAGGTCTGTTTTTCTCTCCTAATTAAAACTAAAATTGTAGGCATCTTAATTGAGTTTGCCAAAGAAAGTTTCTTCTATCTGGAGGCTAATGTGTGTGTTTGAGGGTGGCGACCCCGTCTGACTGTTCTTTCAGTTAAGCCAGAATAAAGGGTCATGCTCACCGAATGTCCCCGGCTGATAAGGAGACAGGTGATATGGCTTTTGTCGAGCGGGACCCTGGAGGTCCCCGGTGCCTAACTACATGAGGATTAATAAACTGATAAGCTTAATGAATCCTGACTATCGGAGCAGGTGAAAGGGGGCTGATGAAAGTAATTACCTTGGCTGATCTGGCCGATGGAGGGCGAGCCGGTCCTCAACCCAACGATAAAACAAAGGGACGAGACGCACGGCGAGGAATGATAATAAAATATATCATTTGTTAAACATTATCCACATGGGCACATTAGCTGCACGGCTAAGTGAGCACTTTATGAGGCGAGGGGTAATTTGACTTTGAGAACAACAAGGGTGAGGTTTGTCCTGCTTTCACGATGAGTATTACCGCTCACACAGCCTCACATACACACACACACACACACTGAAAGACAAACGTTTGGTTCACTAATACTTATCTGACCTCAGAGTCACATGTGTTATGTTTTTTCAGATCAATACAGGGTCTCAATGGGGGCTGTTAAATTGGGTGGCATGGCTGATTAACTCCAAGTGTCACTCACAACAAAAGCCTCACCCCTGTGTGTGTGTGTGTGTGTGTGTGTGTGTATGTGTGTGTGTGTGTGTGTGTGTGTGTGTGTGTGTGTGTGTGTGTGTG
This sequence comes from Notolabrus celidotus, assembly GCF_009762535.1. NCBI lineage: Eukaryota > Metazoa > Chordata > Actinopteri > Labriformes > Labridae > Notolabrus > Notolabrus celidotus. The sequence continues at coordinate 22,424,020 of NC_048292.1, forward strand.
TGTGTGTATGAGTGTGTGTGTGTGTTTGTGTGTGTGTGTGTGTGGGAGGTCTCTGCACACACTGGATTCATCTTCCTCCAGTAACCACGTCCTTCACTGCCCTTCACTTTCACTGTAATTGAAACACATGGATGTAGCTCAGCCGAGCACTAACACAAGGACTCCAGGGATTACTCGTCTACCTTCACTGGCCGGCTGATATTTGAAAGATGTGAGCGGGTGACAGCCTAACGCCTCGTACATGAGGGGTGTCTGCCTGAACTAAATGGTTGGAAAGGAGCTGCAGTCCCAGGACGGAGTTAGATCTGCAGTTGGAATATAAATAATGTATGAAAGAGAATCACACGGCAGGGCATTCCGACACATTCTCTGAACTCTGACAAACTGTACATAACGTGCAGAGTCTGAGAGTGTCGTTCTTTTGGGATTTGCGGACTCTAGGGGTTCACAGATTCAGAAAATCTGGGTATCTGCAAATTATTTTTCAAGCTATATTTTAGGGCATTTTCACCTTTGCTGGATAGGACAGCTGAAAAGAGACAGGAAATTTGGGGGTAGAGAATGGGGGATGACATGTAGCAAATAGTCAAGCTCCGCTGCGTTCCGCCTGCGTCTCTGATCCGGCAGGTCGGAGCCCTCCGGATCAGATACACAAGACTTCTACTTTTGCCGGATGCCGGAGCACAACGCATTAATCTCAACAGAGCAGACTAAGCAAAAGAGGAAGTCAGGCACCAAAACAAAATGAAAATATCTGGTTAAATTTCAGAATAAAACACTCTGTGTTATCACCAGATCATATTTCACTTAACTACAACAACAAACCGTCATAATGAGCGGAGCCAGGCCTGGAGTCAACAGGTCAGAGGTTTTCAGAGGACCAGAAGACAACATGGATGAGGAGAGGAGGAGGAGAATCCTTGATTGAGTGATTACCACCGGGAAACCTCGATCACATGAATCCAGCTTTCCGGCGGTCCTGCTCCGTGCTGCGATCTGAAAACACAACCGGTGGGTGTTGTAGGATTAGAGAGCACGGAGCCGGACTGCAGCAGATGAGAGATGGACCGGACATGGATCTGGTGGAAGTTCTAGGCTACTCATCCTGAAGGAATTCCTCTAGGGTTGGAGCCAGGTGGGGTGTGTTGACTTGTTTATGTCTTCAGTTGGTTGCTAGAAAATATGCAGGATAAGGTATAGTATTCAATTAGCATAACAACCTTCTCACTATACATTCCCTCTTACTTATGAGCCCTCTCTCTGGAGAAATCCAAGCTTGTGGGCTTCTTTATCACAAATACCTTCATTTTTAAAAATACTCTACTGGAATACGCCTCCACCGCTCCCTTTAATTCAGCTGTTCAATTACAGAAACTTTATTGATGTGCTGGGGAAGCAGTGAAACCTGGTATTTGTATTTTATTAATTATTTGAGCGTCAGCAGCAGGTATGAAAAAAGAAAAACTACAGCTTCTTGTAATCCCTCGCACACTGAGCTTGTTAATTACGTTCCTTGCACTGCAGAGCTCTCCTCATTAGAGTCTGAACACTGCTTCCAGAATAACTGGGACGGTTTGATAATGATGTTGATTTAAGCTCCAAACACACTAAACTGTTTTCATTTCACAGCAGCCAAACAAAGTTCGACTGTAAATGTGTTTAAAGGAGGAAAAGAGCTCCCTGTCATATCAGAGCTGTTACACCACACACTATCAGGACGGAAAGCAGCTCTCAGTGGACGGTTTGATTTCATTAGTAGGTGGATTTCTCACTTTTAAATTAAAGTGTTCATCCAACTCGTCCTGTAATGTGTGCTGTAATCGCTCCATCAAACTGTAAGAACAGATAAAGTTGCCTGATGATGAATTACAGGCCTTGTTGACACCGGAGAGGTTGTCGCTGCTCCGATTCTAATTCAGCCGATAACGTGTGAGAGAAATGTCCCACCTGATAATCTGAATGAATGCTGCTCCCACGTGCTCTCATCTCTCTCACGCCTAAACTCAGTCAGGTGGTGCTCATTCTAAAATAGCACAAGAGGAAGTTACATAATGCTGCATGAGGGCTGTGATCACATGTGAGATTATCTGGAGTTATTTTAAGTTATTTTATGGTTGCATGCACCGAGCGGTCTCAAGGTTTCAGACTTGTGTGTATTCTGGGGAAAAGCTGACGTGTTTTTAAAGCTCTTTACTACGATGACGATCAAAGGAATCTATATCTGAGACAGAACGAGTACATTTTGTAGCAAGATTCAGAAAAAAAACGATAACTTGGGTCTCTTTAACTTTCTCCAACACTCCTCTAGTACTCCACAAGTGCACCCTCTCCTAATTTACTTTCTATAAACCCACAATAATAACAACCACATGGCTGCCAGTGTTAATGAAGAGTTTGATGCAAAGAGAGCGCCACAGTCTTGGTTTACTCAACACGGTCACACCCATACCTGTCCCCCCTGAAACAATGACAGGTAGGAACCAAGCAGCAACCTCCAGAAACTTTGAAGCCAATGTGGAAGTGCTAAAAACGGCAGTTCCTCGAGTCTCCACTTGAGGTTGGCTGCAGAAACACCAGAAACCACACACACCCATTCAAAAAAGACGATCTTTACAGCAGAAATAAACATGTTTACAGCCTGGATCAAAAAAAGGTTTTAGTCTGAATAGCTCATTTCTCTATGTGACTGACGTGACTGACAGGCGGGCACCCTGGACCTGTTGGCCAGGAGGCTAAAGGCCCGCTTCAACTCTGCCTCTGTGCCTCTTTTGAGGTAGATCGAAAGTTAGGTAGAGTTTGCTTGTGGAAACCTGCCAGGATAGGCTTCAAAACTCTGCTTTGGAAACAAATGAGTGACGTCATAGAGACTATGTCTATATATTAAACAGTCTATGGTAGGAACTAATGTTAACAACAAGAAAAGGGGATATAAAATAACATGGAAAATTTTACACATACAAACAAAGTGCTGTGAATAAAAGTGAAATAATAATTGGAAATAATTATTATAAACTGCTGAGTTATAACAAATCCACCACAGTGTGCTTTCATACTTTCAGAAAACTGTAACCTCAGCTGAGACGAAAAAAAACTGCTCTAGATCTCAGCAAGCAGAAACAAGTTTGAGACTTAGTTTGGGCTATTACGCAAGAAGCACGCAGAGATGTCAACCACCTGATGAATCCAGAGATCAATCTCAGTTAAAAATATTAAGTTCAGAAGCTAAAAGTTTGACTCTAGAGAGTCCTGTCGAGTGTATGTTTACAGTTTTTAGTTGCTGCCGAACTTAGCCATGATATTTGCTGCAGGGTCATAACTGCTGCACACATGGAAATGTTTACAATTCTGAAAGTAGCCTCTTGCATCATAAAAGTATATTGCTGTACACAAAGTACCCGATTCTGCCTTCCTGTTGAATTCCAACTATTCTAAGACGCTTGTTTGTCTTATATCCTCTCTCACAAAATCGATTTATGACATAGATAACAATCGTCATATTGCGTCAATCGTTTTTCTGCACTCATCGTAAGATCTTAAATATTTGTTTTGCATCTTTAAACACAAACTTTTAAAGCTCACCTCCTCTCCTTATGTTTTCCTTTTTCACATCTCAATAGCATTATCTCCATTTCCACTGGTTAGCATCTTAAACTCTAATACGAAGGAGTTGTTGTTGTTAAATCTGTGCTGCTAGTAACAGGAAGTCTGTCTGCTCTCTGTGTGTTTCTAATGAAGCGCACAGTTTCTCTCTGAGCTGCAGCAGGATGTAAAACCTCAGAGTAAATGATGTTTATGGATTTATCTAACATTAGAGATGAACTCCCTCTCCTCTAATGAGCAGTGAAAGCAGAGGAATGGTCTCTGTGTATAAATCACATCAGATAAAAAGCCAGCAGAGCGTCCCTCGCCATGCTCCGCTCCCCAGCAGAGAGCAAAGACGGCTAAATTGCCCAGTGATTGCTTTTCTCTCCTCTGTCCTCTTCCATAAATGGAGTTTAAGTGTTCAGTGACACACGGCTCTACCTGACAGCTGTGGTCACTCCCCTCAGACTCCAATCAGCGTCTTCCAGCTCTCCTTCCTGTTTTTCTGTTTCCTCGGACAGAAGCTGACAAGGGGAGTTAATGTTAGCCGCGCTGAAATGCTAAAAGGTTTCTCTCTTCTGTCTTTGTCGGATCGAGTTTCCCCTTCATGATGCTTTCAGACTTCCAAAGGATGATGGCCGGAGGATTTATGAGACTAAATGCTAAAAGGTTTTTTTTTATGTTTACAACAAGACTCTCTGGACGAGTGTTTAACCAAAATACTTGTTGATGCTCGGGATGTTACGATACGAGATCCATGTTTGGTCCATCTCTGTTCCGTTGGGGTTTGTCTACAAGGGCCAAGGACCAAGGATTCTCCTCCTCCTCTCCTCATCCATGTTGTCTTTATCGTCCTCTGAAAACCTCTGACCTGTTGACTCCAGGTCTGGCTCCGCTCATCATGACAGTTTGTGGTGTTGTTCAATGAAATACGATCTAGTGTCAACATGGAGTGATGTAATCTGAAAAACTGGACATCTTAACATTGTTTTGTTGACTCCCTGTTCTGCTGCTGCGGTGGGCTCAGGATTGTCGGAGCTCCTGTACCTACGCAGAGATCTAAGCATGTAGCTGACGTGCACCTCCTCCAAAATGTAACAACACGTAGAATCAATGATTGGTCTGCTCAGTCTGCACTTCCGGGATCCCGCACATCATCGGCCGCACATCATCGGCCGCACATCATCGGCCGTGTATTTCATCTCCTCCTCTCTATTCTTCATGTAATCATGTCTGTATGATAAACAGCAACATGTATCAGGTGTAGATTAAGAGAACACCCTCTGAATCTCTGTGGGAAAGTAAACAGAGATCGTAGTGGGGCCGGAAGCAGGCGACCAACTATCAGAGAGACCACACTGGCCTCAGGAGTTTCGGTGGAGAATTGCTGCGCGACACGGACACATCGACGCACAAGTATGTGGTGCTCATGTCCATGTCCGCTTGGTCCATGTTTCATTTTCTCCCTTTTGCAGTCACTGTTTTTCCTCATGTCCTTCAGTTTGAAGTGTCTTCAAACACCCGTCATTTTTACAGAATCCAAAAATGTCCAAACTGGAAACTTCTTTGGGGATTGGAAAGAGTAGAAAGGTTAAAGGTTACTGCTCAGCTCCAATCTGCAATGATGAAATGTTCAAACCAAGCCAGAAACCTTGGTGTAGTCATAGACTCAGACCTTAATTTCAGCAGCCACATTAAGACAATTACAAAGTCAGCCTATTATCACCTTAAGAATATATCAAGGATTAAAGGACTTATGTCTCAGCAGGATGCAGAAAAACTCGTCCATGCATTTATCTTTAGCAGACTAGACTACTGTAACGGGGTCTTTACAGGACTCCCTAAAAAGTCCATCAGACGGCTGCAGCTCATACAGAATGCTGCTGCTCGAGTCCTAACAAGGACCAAAAAAGTAGACCACATTACTCCAGTTCTTAGATCTCTACACTGGCTTCCTGTCTGTCAGAGAATAGACTTTAAAATCCTGCTGATGGTTTATAAAGCACTGAATGGTTTAGGCCCAAAATACATTGCTGATCTGCTACTACTTTATGAACCACCTCGACCTCTGAGGTCATCAGGTACTGGTCTGCTTTCAGTTCCTAGAGTCAGAACGAAACATGGTGAAGCAGCGTTTAGTCATTATGCACCACATATCTGGAACACACTCCCTGAAAGCTGCAGGTCTGCTCCAACTCTCACCTCTTTTAAATCAAAGACTAAGACTTTTTTATTTGCCACTGCCTTCCTATCTTAGATTATTTTAACCCACTTTAAATTAAAATTTTAATGTAATTTTTAATATATTTCTAATTTTCCTTTTCTTTTCTGTTTTATCATATTTGTCATTTTAATTGTGTTATTTTATGCCTGTCTGAATGTCTCCAATGCTTTTAATGTTTTAATGTAAAGCACATTGAGTTGCCCTCGTGTATGAAATGCGCTATACAAATAAAGCTGCCTTCTTCTTCTTCTTCTTCTTTTTCTTCTTCTTCTTCTTCTTCTTCGGCCTCCGTTTTATGCAGAATGTCACACGGTATTACTGTATGCTCATTTTTGGCACAATACCAAAATTTCCTTTTTTTAAAAAGACAGTTATCAACAGAACCGGTTGTTGCGACATGTGTCCTCATTAACACAACCAGTCTGTCAACAAAGCTACAAGATACAGCAGCGACCATATTTCTGGAGATCTGTGTATCGACCAAAATGAGTTTGAAAAGATCTGCAAAAGTCGAATATCTGACATCCTTACTGCTTTAGTCCTTCATTAAACAACAGAGGAAACAAAGCAGTAGATAATTATTTTGTTCGATCTCTCACCACAACAAACCTTTCGTTATCTTAAAGCCACAAAACTTTAACTTCCAGAGTTTTGCATTTCTAAGACTCTAATCATTTCTTCTAACTTGTATTTCTTTCTTTGTTCCTCATTCCCATCTCAAAACACACACTCTCTCTCACACACACACACACACACACACACACACACACACACACACACACACACACACACATATGCTCACACACACAAAGCCTGACTCTATGCCAGCTGGACCAGGCCCAGATCATCCCAAGGCTTTCTGTGAGGCAAAGTTGCCACTCTAAAAGTGATTAAGTTTCATTACAGTGGAAATGGGAGAACAGGGTTTCCTGCCGCCTCAAGATCAATAACTCCACCCCATACACACTCTCCGTTGAAATGAAGAACATGCTCTCTCTCTCTCTCTCTCTCCCTCTCTCTCTCTTCCTCACACACACACACACAGCTCTGTTACTCTCTGTCCAGCTACTTTCTCGTGTGTTTATGAAAATGCTGAATTTCCTCAGAGTGGAAATGTTTGTTTGTTTGTTGTTGTTTCTTTCTCTCGTCATCCCTTTTCATTGCCGTTAGTCACGTATTGATTGAATTTGTGACTCTGGTGTATCCGTTGTGTTGTCGTTCAGAGCTGCAGGCATGAATGAGGATGCAGCAGAGTTGTGTTGTTGGTGACTCAGAGTTTGTTCACTCACTGTCTCTCTGTTTGGAAGCTGGATGTAATCACACCAACATCTCTCTCCACTGTGAAGAATCACATGAACAGAACGACATCATGACAGGTCTCTTTAACTCCAAACACAACAGACAGAAGAAGAAGATGAGTCATCTGATATTCAGTGTTTATATACTGTATATTTTTACACCGACTCATGTGAGGCTTTAATCTCTGTGAAAACCTGATCTGTGACTCTGCAGCCTCGTTATGAAGTTACCTCAAGAACAGAAGACGCTGAAGATTCAGAAGCAAACAACCTGATAAACAAGTTCATATTTCAATTAATGTATCAAGAATAATATCATTGTGAGTTAAATGTTCTTTACTTTTAAAACTTAAATCTAAAAATATTATTTTTTTATTATTTCATTTGATTTATGTATTAAAAAATACAAAAAATAAGGAAAATGTCCAGAAATTATTAAGTCAGGGGCAATGAGAGTTTGATAAATTACAACTATCATAAACAAGAAAAAATGTGAAATAACTAGATTCAATTTAAAATTACATAAAATTAATAAATAAAAAATGAATACAAAAAATAAAAATAGCTTTAAATCAATTCATCTTTAAAATTCAAAAAACCTGCAAAAAATGAAATTAAAACAGATACTGAAAAAAATAAAAAATAGTAAATACAAAAATTTTAATAACTTAATAAAGTTGAAAAACAAATATTAATAAATGCCAAAAAGAAATATTTATGCAGTATTAAATTTCTACACTGATCAGTTTCCAAATATTAAAGTGGGTTCAAAAAAAAGTTTAAAATTAAATATAACAAAATTTATCAAAGAAAAAAATCTAAGGGGAAAGTAAAAATATATTTATAAAATATAAAACAAATTAAGTTTTTTTTTGATGATTATAAAAATGTAATAAATTGATGATTGAGGATTAAACCTCAGTGAGACAAACGTTTTTCACATCAACATCACATCATACATGACGCTTTATTATTGCAGACCGCAGCAAAGGATCTAAAGTTTGGATGAGCTTCACTAGAAAAAAGTGTAACAAGTGTGGCAAAGACACTTCATGCAAGGGAGGATGCTCGCCCAGTATGACGAAGCATTGACTTCAATACAGTGTAAATTTGAGGGAATGTGCTGCAGTCTTCTGTTCACAAAACGCCTCTGCCTTCCTTCCAACCCTGATTCTTATCATCCCTGTAGTGTAGAAACTCTGTTACGCCATCAGATAATAATAATCAGGATAAGAGTTCAAATCAGAATCACTGTATTCAAGCACAGGAGAACGTTTTAAGTGATGTTACAGGCCTCTGAGTCACAAACGTTCCCTCTGCACAGACTCCGGTTCTCCTCTAGTTCTCCTTCATGCTACCTGTTGTGTCGAGTGTTTTGTCAGCCAACATAAATCCACTCCTGCAGAGAAAATAACCTGCTTTTGAAATCTCTCAGCGAGGACTCGACCTAAACGACACGCAGGATCAAATAAATGATACCGAGCCCGCAGAGTCAATGAACAGGAGCCACATACTCCAGATTTCACCAAATTTCATCACACACTCAATTACAGTTGTCGACTGCTGCTCGGGGAGAGACGTCGATGCGGGGATGGATTAGCATTCATGTGTGGTCGAACAGCAAGAGCTCTCTGACGGCTGACGGCTTAATACCTGAGACAGCTGAGAGAGGAGCGAGCGGACTGATGACGTGAATTAATTTGATAATTAGAAAATAATTCTCACACGCAAATGAAAAAATCATTCAGTATTCATTTACAATTTGTACGTCTGCCACCTCCCTGAGCAGTGCCCCGGTCTCTCCTCTCTCTCCCCGTGCATACAGATGAAGACGCCTCATTTATAATGAATCACGGGCCGCTCCTCTCATTCATCGTGATGTGTTGGGTTTTAAATGTCTTCTGTTAATCACACGTCAGCTGAGAGTCGGGTGACTGCGAGCCGATAAGCTATCAGACGCTTTCTCTCAGTAATTTGGCGCCTGAATGCACCGCGGCACAAATAAACAACCAGAACCAGAGGCTTGTGTTGTGTTTAATGTTTTAGGGTGAATCCATTTAAGAGGATGTCTTCCTACATGAGGAGAGTAACAGTATTCAAACAGGCAGTTACAGTTTCACAACAGGATGAAGATGAAGGTTTCTTCTTATAAAGGATTCATAAAAACAATGGTGCTTGATTTTTTTTTTAAGTCAGAAATGGAGGGTAAAAACATGTCTTGTAACATTCTTGAAATAAATCTGAAAAAATGGGATAGTCTTATCATTCAGGGTCTGGACTTTTGAATGCCTATATCGCAAATGTACCCTCCAAAACAACGACTCTGTTGAGAGTGGATTTTAAAATAGCTTATTGTTTTAGCTTATATTAAGGCTAATAGTTAAACATTATCAGTCATAATTAGGGGGCATGGCTGATTTGACAGGTGGGCTTGTTTTGGCGGTTTGGTTTGGCGATGACGTCAGCTCCACCACATTGCAGGTTTCTAAATGTTCCGTCTCTAGTCTTATTCAGAAACTAATCGGGGACCTCCCTGAGACTTAAAATTGGTGAACTCTCAAACCCGCCTTCTTTATCCACTTTCAACGTGACAGAGTAGTTCAGAGATTTAGTGATGACAGCTAGTGTTGTAAACTTGTAAATAATGTCTATATTTTATAGTGAATTTAAAAGCAGTCCTAGTAGTGGTATGGGAGAGTAGCTTTTTATCTTATACATCCATTTTCTCCTGTTTTCATTCAGGGGGACGGTTAGGTTTTTGTCTTTTCTTTATTTTTATTAAGGTAAGACAGTTTTGTTATCAAAGAGATGTTTTGTATGTTATTTAGCATTAAGATAGCATTTACTCTCCTTGAAGTAATTCTTTTATCTAAATAAGTCACGGATTGTGAGCTGCAGATATTCGCCTGTTTACTCGTCCTTGGGGTCGAGGAAGGAGAGCGTCACTGTTATGTTGTGCTCTGGTTTCCCCCGGGCCAGGTCTAACATATGGTGTTATCATGCTGTCACTACAGAAACATGCACATGTTGGTCTCTGTAGAGATGAAGAGAAACATGCAGGATGTCTTCATCAGCAGTTACATGACAATTAAGCCGCCACCTATGAATGTGGCTGATTGTGAATACAGACCTAACAGCAGACTACATGCAACAGGAGATGAGGAAAGAGAATGAACACCAATCGTTCATACAGATATGTTCAAAGTAAAACCTCTCAGTGGGTAATAATCGGGGGAAGACTGGAGCTTTATATGTGAATAATTTCCTCTCTCTGTCTGTGAGGAAACCTGATGCTAACACAGAGGATGAAGACGTGAGTCAGAGGTAAAACACAGGACTCTTTGATGCTGATGGGAGAGAGGGGGCTGAGCTGGATAAACAAAGGAACAACTACTGGGAGCAGATGGAGGAGAGAGGGCTCAGCGGAGGGGAGTCTCATGATCTATGACTGTCAGCCTTTGTCAGCAGATAATGTTCTTCTTCTTTGAAATGGAGTCGTCTGCGAGTCATTAAACACCTGCTCCTGCTTTTAAGGCTCAAAATATCTTCTGTAAAAAAGCTTTTCTAACAGGTATTGTAATCAAATAGACCGAGATACAGTCATTTATAACAACATAAAGAAGGTTCATTTAGTGTTTAATGGGAAGGTTAAGCTCTACATATTCAAACACTTCCAGTTAATGCATTCCTATTAATACAGTGAGTCTGCATCTGTGGCCGCCAGATGTTGGATGACCTTGATTTGAAGGGTTGAGTCAGCAGAGAAGCCACTGTGTCTCGACGGGTGATAAAAACCTGCTCACTGTAACTGCCTTCATAAAAGACACAAAAATGACTGTAAATTGCTGACAGGACATAATCTTCATAGATTACACAGTTTGGGCTAACTTAACTCTCCAACAATAGTTTTATTTTGTGTTTCTCACTGATAAATGATATTGATAAGTTAAGTTTTAATTTAGGTTGTAAGAAAGCTTCACAGATAATACATGTTGGCATTAAAACACTGCAGAGAAAGTATTTTCTACCCTGCTGACCCACAACTGTGAGCCCACCTACAGCACCAACCACATCATCAAATTTCTTGGACGACACTACAGTGGTGGGCCTCATCACCAACAACGATGAGGCCAACTACAGAAAAGAGACGAGCCAACTGGTCCAGTGGTGCAGCGACAACCACCTCTTCCTCAACGGGTGGAAAACCAAAGAGATTGTCGTGGACTTCAGGAGAGGCCGACAGCAGCACCTAACACTGACCATCAATGGTGCTGCTGTGGAGAGGGTGAGCGGTACCAAGTTCCTGGGACTGCACATCTCTGATGACCTCTCCTTGACTAACAACACTGCATCGCTGGCCAAGAAGGCTCAAAAACGGCTCTACTTCCTCCGCAAACTGAAGAAAGCCCAAGTCCCACCCCCCATCGTGTTCTCCTTTTACAGAGGTACTATCGAGAGCGTCCTCACTGGCTGTGTCGCTGTGTGGTTTGGTGGCTGCCTCCTGCCAAAAAACTCTGCAGCGCATAGTGAACACAGCCAGCAGGATCATCGGTGCTCCTCTGCCTCTGCCTCTGTCTTAATAAACACAAAGGTCGGTTTTACTCCCCACGTCTGCAGATTTGAAGATCTAGTGGATGATTTTTATTTGTCATGGATAAGTGCTAGCTACAGGTGAAGCCAAGGTTGTTTCACTCACCATCTCTAAGACTATCAGCTAAGATAACTGCCCTTATTGAGGGGGTACTTCAAAAGAAAATTTTGATTTTCTCCATTTCTGAATCTCACACTACTACACACGGATTTCCAGAGACTGAGCATTGCTGTAAAATGTAAACACACACGCCACGGTGCGTCCTGCTGCTGGGTGTCAACTTTGACCACAAGACATTTTGTGAGATTTCCACTTTTGAGACTGAAAATACATCAACATGTTAGTCCAGATGTAATCCTGCTATGTTGAATTTCTAAAGGTCGAACCTCTTCCTCTTCCATGCGTACATCTCAATCTGACCCAAACTGGCCACAGACATGCTGTGCATGCTCCACAGTTTGCAACCTGGACTATGACCCGGAAGTAGAACGACATAAATGCATAAAAGAAAAATTGAAGTAAAGAAGAGGAAGCTGGAGGATGTTTTCACAGTTCCAAATACAACCAGTCTTACAAACCAGGCTAACATACTTTGGTCAATAAATTGATTCTTGCATCAGGGTGCATGAACATCTTTTTGTGTCCCATTTGAACTTTAAAGCTCTTCCTAACAGTTTAAAATATCCTGATCTCATAAAGCTCCACAGATTTCACAGGTTTGCTTGTTCCGTGCAGGAGCTCATCACCCTCTTAGAGATCACAAATCCAGCATGCTAAATATAGTTTGCCCACTCACAACTTCTGATGCAACGGTGTGCAGACGCTTACCTTAGCTCGACTGACTCATTAACACGCTGCTGGGTGCACGCAGCCTGTGATCTCTCGGTGTAACGGCACGCAGGCAGCTGAGCTGGATTAGAGCCTCGAGCTGATCAATGGGAATGTCTGACGTGAAATATTTAATACTCCCCTCTTCCCCTGCTTGTGATCATGACTTTATGGATCAGCAAGCAAGGTGTTTCACTTCTTCAGTACATCTGAGACCTGTGAGTGCCTGAGGATGGAGGAAATCCAGAATTACTACAACATAAGCTTAAAATCTTTGACGCTCGGTCAGCCGGCGACCCCGAGAGCCGCTTAGAAAAATCATCATACAGAGTGCACATATCCGAGAGAGGGGACCTAAACAGGTTTACTTTAAACGATACAGAGAGACGATCATCTGACAGCCGACACACCCACCTTCATGTACAAACACTCGTCTGATCACATTGGTCTCATTCTGTCTCTCTCTGTTTATTTCTCCTCTGTGTTTGTCTCAGTGACACTTTGGTCCGACTCCGCTTCCAGCAACAAAGCACACGTCTGCATGTTCAAACCCTGCAGGTAAAGACTATAAAATAAACGTGTGATTGTAGAGTTTGATCCTCTCTCTCTTTGGTTTGTGTCAGAGCTGTTGAGGTATTTTTAGGTCTTCACAACAGCATGAGAAGAAGTGTGTATCCAGCTGTTAGGAGTGACATCACTGCATGTGGAAGTGGTGTCTTTAGCTGTTAAACAAAGCTCCTATAATATTATGTTTGCACCCCTATCATCAGCTGATATTTGACTCCCACATACACACTGATGTTTTCATTATCGTAGGCCTGCAATGTCACATGTTGTTTCTAAGCTGTGGTTCAGCCATCTTCCACTGCCCGAGGCTGTAACTCTGGTGCCACAATAACACTATAATGCTCTAATACCCAGATCTAAACAAGCTCGGATGACAGATGGCATCCCAAAGCGAGGCTGTCTCGATGCCTCGACTTAACACGAGCAATGAGAAACCAGCTCGTGCATGTGGATGTTAACCTGCACGGAGGACTTTAGCCACACTCGGGAAACAAGTTTGCCATCATTTACCCACAGACTGTGATCCTGTGTTCGGTCGTATTCAATAAATTGAGTTGAATTATGACTTTTTTCAGAGTTTCTTCTTACTTTTACACTAGTAGACAAGTCTGTATTAGGGATGGGCATTTCAAGGCAAAATACTATTCGATAATCATTGGCTTCTTTTCAACGATTATTCGAATAATCACTCCACACACAAACACACACACACACACACACACACACAAACACACACACACACACACAAACACACATCCCATTAGCAACCTGTTTGTGTGGCAGTCACGTTAACCAGCAGCAGGACGAGGTGCAGCAAGTAGCGGGCACTGTCAGCGTATGTCTCGATCTTTATGTCAGTGTTTCTGTGACGCGACCGTCGCTAGTGTTTTCTCTTTCTCTTTAATGCAGATAGCATTCTTCTTCTTCTGTTTGCTAATGTGGTTAGCGAACAGCGTCAAGATATAGCCACCGTCTTGCAGGAATACCATAATACAACCAGGTACAAGTAAAAACAATGAAAAATTGTAATTTTAAAATGAGAAAATATTCAAAGTAACTCTTTGATTTTTTACAAAGTGAAAGAATATTCAATAATAATTGCCCATCCCTAGTCTGAATGTAAACGTTCGATTAATTTCCTGAGTGATTCAACGATTCGTCGCTTTGAAACATCCCTGCTGCACAGTTTATCAGACATGCCAGCTCTGACTCTCTGTTGAATGTTGCAGGGTATGACAGCTGAACAGATTCTGGGTCACCATAAAATGTTTGGCAATGTAAGATATCGTGAGACTTGTTCTTTAATTAAGTCAATCATTTAAAATTGCCTTACTTCCTTTGAAAAATCATATCACATGCAGAGAGGTAAAAGGGGAAAAAGTATATAAAGCACTAAATTAACAAGACAAGGCTCAAAATTGTGACCCTTATATGCCCCAGAGACGTATTTATGCAAGAAAGCATGTGCCTCTTAGCAGACATTACTAATCAACTGCTGACCTATTCAATCCAACACTCACATAACCAATCAAACGTCAGCCTAACATTACAGCCACAATCGATCCCCTTACACTGCGCTTCATCGCCTTGTAACAGAGAGCTGACGAGCGCAAAATCAGAAGAGCTGAAGAGAAGATGGAGAGAACGCTGAGGGGTTTCTGTTGTATGCCGCCAAACGTTACAGAAAATATAACTCTATACCAAGTTAATTCCAAGCCCAGATAAATAAACGGGGAGTCTCCACAGTGAACTGGGATCCATTCAAACTAGTCTTCTCACCTCTCCTTGCATTTTTCATCCATGACTACAGGAACACCTGGGTCATGGAGGTGGAGACCCATCTAAACCTCAGCATGCACACTAAGCCAGCTGTTCTTTCAGAGAGGACAATTACATTGACCCTGAAACAGAGCGCACACTTAAACTGGGGTGTGATGCAATACAAAAAATAAAATCAGGAAGAAAAGTCACCAAGGTCATCTAAAGAATACTACAGACTGTCAGACGTGTGGTTTTGACAACAGAGCTGCAAATATGTCTGAGTTGAGGTTTAACTGCATTTGGTAGGATTATAAAAAAACTGATAACAAAGCTGCAACAAGATGTCAAGAGGACAACAGACCAAAACTACAACACCACAATGACACTTCTGCACTCATACCAATAGAGCCAATATCACAAACTATCATTTCATGGATCAAAGCATGCTCTCTTTCTCCATCTACTGCAACTCAGATACACAATATATTCAAAACTATGTTATTTTAATGACAAGACAAAGCTCATTAAAGCACAGACTAAACAGAAAGACAGGAAAGAAAGCTTTTAAGTATCCATCGTAAATTACCAGACCTCTAAAAACTCTTAATTAATACTCGTTTAACAGGTGATTTAAGAACAAAAACAATAATATTAATAAAAAAAAAATAACAATAATAATAATTGAAAAGAAGAAGAAGAAGAAGAAGAAGAAGAAGAAGAAGAAGAAAAAGAAGAAGAAGTAATTATAATAATAAAAAGCTAGATTAAAGACATCTCTAAATTATGTAAATAACTGGAGGGCTGCTATTTTTATATTTATATGCAGACTAGAAACAGTATCCTTCATTAAGTAATTTATAACTTCAACTATGCAACAGCTATTATAGTAAACACACCTGTCCAGGTAAGGTTGGATAATTACCTTCATGCAGAAACACCAGCAAGCAAGCAGACCAATAAAGAAAGCGTTCTACTCACCTTTGTCGTGCTGCGGTGTCTCCTCTCCTCCATTGTCTCCTCCAGTTGTTTGTATCCATGAAAGTCTCCATGTTGTCTCCTTTGTTGTTGTTGTTCCTTGTGTCTTGCACACATGTGAAACGAGCTAGCTAACCACCTCAGTGTGTTAAGGCTAGCTAACTTTCATATGTTTGCAGATGTGAAGTCAAAGTTAGGCTTGTTTGAGGCTGAATTAAAGTATCCATGGTATTCCCTGCTCGCAAATCTTGATAGGACCGGGAGGAGAGCGTGTTTTATCCGATTTTATCGATCAAAGTTGTTACCTTCACCTGGCTGATCACAGACGAACTGATTCCTGTATCAGCCGCTAGGGGCGCTGTTTCACCAAAACAGTCAATAAGCGCATCTCAAAACAGACTGTTAATTTAATTAAATAACGTATCTTTTTTATTTTTTAAAGCTTCATGTGGATGTAAAATGAAATATATATAATATTTAATATTTATCTATTTTAATGAAAGTTATTACCAGTTAACATCAACGTTTATCTTCAGAGGCATTGATGATAAGTAACTACAACATATTGTGAAAACTGTCTCAAAATAACAGTAACAACATTTTCTTATTTCTTAAAGCAACTAGACTTAAATCAAATATGAAATAATAATATGTATATGTTTTATGGCTTTATGTGAAAGTAACATGAAATGTAATTAAACATTAATTATATTCATATCTTATAGACAGTTTTGCCAGGATGAACATCAATGAACACCATCTGAGGCATTGGTTTAAAGAAACTACAACATAATGTGAAAACTGTCTCCAAACAACCACCTGATAACGCAAAAGTTACTTATTTTCTCAAACCAACCAGACTTCAATCAATTAGTTCCTCTAAAAAACTGTAAACAAACTTATAATAATGGAAAACTTTCTCAATATGATGACAATCCTTTCTCAAGTTTCTTTATTTTCATTTGAACCATAAAGAAATACACAGTGAGATGAAGTTTTTATTCTCCAGGACTATAATGATACATAAGGAGGCCGAAACACACAGTTTAAATAGAAATATAGTACCACTTAAAAAGTAAACAGTAAAAAGGTCAATAATTTTTTTTTTTAATAAAGCAGTATTCAGTAGAAATGATTAATATGGCAGCGATGGGAAAAGACAGACTAGAATTTTCCAATTTATAAAATATTAAAATAATGCAGCTAAAAAATATACTGTACTAGATAGAAGCGATCTAAATAACCTTTAATTTAGTACCTTGAAATATTTTCTGATTTCTTATATAATTTCTTCATGTTTAACAAATAAATAAGTAAGTAACTTAAAGTACTCAGATGATTTTGTTCCACAACACATTTAAACTTTACATTCCATACTCAGACAGTCTGAGGAAGTCAGTCACACCATGACATCATGACAGTAACATCAGCACCATGGTAAGCACTACACTTCACTCAACCATGGCAACAGTTTAGATAGCATCGTCATAGACATATTAAGAAAAACAACTTACAGACAAGAGAACACTAAAATAAATACAGTTTAATATGATGATGGCCTACTTATGCTAAAGGACTGGGGCTGATAAAGCTGCTGACGTCTTCTTCCAGATGATTCACCTCCAAAATAATTATTGTGATGAATGAAAAACAAATGAAAAAATAAAGTATGATGATAATAATGATGCTGATTTCTCCTGGGAGGGTTGATTTCCCAGATGAACCGGTCCTGCCACATGAGTGGTGGATATGTAGAAATCCTACAAGCTTTAATGTTTAATGACTCAAAAAGAAGAAGAATATTCTGAGTTGCAATTTAATGTAATTAAACAATAATGGAAGCAACTCTTGAACTCTGTCTAAAGATATATTTATTGCAATTAATGTATTCTAACATTCTGGCAGTGTGCATGAGTTTGCTTTCAATTTTAACGGACTGATCTCTTACTCACCTGTTCTATGAAATAAATGTGAGAAGTAGAAGAACAAAACTAAAAAATGTGCAACATTTAGCAAAGAAAACTACAGGCAGCTCCTTGCAACACAAATATCATATTTTAATATACGTTTATAGCCAATCAGAGCCTTGGACTTTGGGGTGGCATTTGAGGCGTCCAATCAGATCTAAGTTGGTGCCAGTGCCACCTCTGGCCAACCCTGTGGACACACCCCTGGTCTTCAAACAACTTATTAACTCAAAACGATGACATACATGATGTAATAATTCTATCTCAAAATTATTAATTTCTGAAATAATGTGAATCTTTCTCAGACAACTTTGACGTAGGCAGAATAAAACCAACAGCTGCAAACATCAGGCAGAAGGCTTCAGATAAATGGTCAGTGGTTAAAGAAAGTGTCTAATTATTAAGAGAAACCCTCTCTTTACTCTGACTCTGAGTCATTATAATTAGATGTTCAGTCATTATTTGGCACCCTTATCCACATTTTGGAAAAGATTCTGATTATTCTGAGAGTCGGTGTCATTTTTGTGTTACAGAGTCATTATTTTGTAAAGCTGGGTCATTATTTAGAGAAATCCACTTTCCTGATAATAGGCTTCCACCCTCCACAGCTGTAATGCAATACTTCTATGTGTGTATGATGTCATAGCACAACGCATCAATCTCAACAGAGCAGATGGAGCAGAACAGGAAGTCAGGCATCAAAACAAAATGAAAACATCCGGTTAATTTTCAGAATAAAACACTGTGTTATCACCAGATCGTATTTCACTTAACTACAACAACAAACCGTCATGATGAGCGGAGCCAGGCCTGGAGTCAACAGGTCAGAGGTTTTCAGAGGACCAGAAAGACAACATGGATGAGGAGAGGAGGAGGAGGAGAATCCTTGATTCAGTAATTACCGATGGGAAACCTCGGTCACATGACTCAGGCTGTCCAGCGGTCCTGCTCCGGGCTGCGTTCTGAAGACACAGCTAGTGTGTTTTGACAGACGAGAGAGCACAGAGCCAAACTGCATTGAGGTAGAGACGGACCAACGGATCTTGTGGAAGTCTAGTGTTAGCTGTTATTACTTTCATTAAAGCTCCTGTGAGGCTCTTTTGGTTTGTGTGGACTCTGGTGCCCCCTGTGGATAAAGTGCTGGTAAAGAGGTAACTTCTTACATACATGTGAAAGAAGTGATCATCAGTCTTTTTGTTGATGCTCTTGTTTGCTATAGTAGATCATAAAGAGGCATAGCTCAGTCTGTTCTAACATTTGTTAAAAATCCTTTTCAGAGCTTTTAAACTGACTTGGTTTGTGACATTTTCTTTTCCATGTATCAGTCCTTATACATCACCATATCACATTCTCAGTTCTAATAAGTGTTATCTTCACGATTCAGCTTTTGTTTTTGTCTCTTTTCTTCGTTTTCCCATGTTGATCAAACCAATTTAAAAAATATACGAGTCCACGTACGATCAGTCTCCCAGTGCCTGTGATTAAAGCCACAGCAACAGTCTGCTATCAAGAAATAACACTCAATAAAACTCACTGACGCACATACTTAAAGCTGCACGCAGACTTTCTTCCAGGGATTATTGGAGCCCGTCTGAAACCTGTAAACAAATATTTTGAAACACTTTTAATAAGGCTGAAATAATTTGCATGTCAGTTCCTCTTCCTCTTCCTGCAGCTAAAAAAAGCCTCAAACATAAACTCTGGAGAGACTCCCACGTTACAGCAGAGAAGTGGACAGGATGCTGAAGGACTGATTTCCTGTGCAGCGGACGTGAGGACTTACCTCCTGCTGAGTGTCTTCACAGTGAAATCCTCCTCTCTGCTCTTTTGTCTTCTCTGATTCTGATGCTGGAGTTTGCAGCCCCTTGTGTGTCGTGGCACTCTCACACGCCACTACAGCCTGCCCTCGTGGTGCTGAATAAGGGGCTCCATGTCGGCGTGTGAGTAATTTAGAGCGCTGCCGTGGCTTTTGGAGTACTCACCTGGAACAAAGCCTGTAAATGGAGCCCCCTCTTCACCGCCTGACTCACTCGGCCCTCGTCAGATACGACACTCTCGTTACACGCCACTCATGGGGATTTAAAAGCAACGTCTCAGTGTGACAGCTTCAGAGCTCGGCATGGTGCTGACATACAGTGTGTTAATATGATCATTACTGTCATGTCAGGTGTGCTGTTATAAACACATCTGGAGGAGGCATTACTGTGATAATGTACGCTTTAACAGAAGTGTACCCGTTCAGTAATATGTAATCCAAGAAAAGCTTAATGATAGTGCCTGAAATTAATGACCGCACAACATTTATACTGATTCTTAAGGGTATGAAATATTTAAGGATTGTAGGAATAAACCTTTTAAATTATTTTTATCATTTGCATTAGATTTAAAGTGTTTAACCTAAATAACTGGATTGAAAAAGAAAACTCGATGTTGCACAATTTGAACTTTTGAAGTTTGGGGCTTAACTGCAAAATCAATAAAAGCCTTATGAAGGCTTGCATCCAGGCATTTAATCTATGAAGTTTTCCCATGGTATCCAGTGATTTTCAATTTTTTTTGAGACAGTAATCGTATTTATCTTAGGACATATCAAATGATAACAAAGCTGTTTTTTTCACATCATTTTCTGGTGATCTAAAAAACAAAACAAAGCTGGTCACTGTTATTGTTTGGACGATATTATAATATGCTGCACGACCAGTTTGTTAAACCAACTATTAATACATTCATTATTGTAGGCCAAAAATGCCGGTCATATGCAGTGGGGCAAACAAGTATTAGTCAAGCCACTGAGTTTGCAAGTTCTCCCACTTAGAAAGATGAGAGAGGTCTGTAATTTTCATCAGAGGTACACTTCAACTATGAGAGACAAAATGAGGAAAAAAATCCAGGAAATCACATTCGTAGGATTTTTAAAATTTATTTGTAATTATGGTGGAAATAAGTATTTGGTCACCAACAAACAAGCAAGATTTCTGGCTCTCACAGAACTGTAAACTTCTTCTTTAAGAAGCTCTTCTGTCCTCAATTCGTTACCTGTATTAATGGTACCTGTTTGAACTCATTATCTGTATAAAAGACACCTGTCCACAGCCTCAAACAGTCAGACTCCAAACTCAACCATGGCCAAGACAAAAGAACTGTCCAAGGACACCAGGAAGAAAATTGTGGACCTACACCAGGCTGGGAAGAGTGAATCTACAATAGGCAAGCAGGTTGGTGTGAATAAATCAACTGTGGGAGCAACTGTAAGAAAAAGGAAGACATACAAGACCATTGATAATCTCGCTTGATCTGGGGCCTCAAGCAAGATCTCATCAGTGGGGTCAAAATGATCATGAGGACAGTGAGCAAAAATCCCAGAACAACACGGAAGGACCTGATGAATGACCTGCAGAGAGCTGGGACCAAAGTTACAAAGGCTACCATCAGTAACACACTACGCCGAGAGGGACTCAAATCCTGCAGCACCAGGCGTGTCCCCTGCTTAAGCCAGTACATATCCAGGCCCGTCTGAAGTTTGCCAGAGAGCATATGGATGATCCAGAAGAGGATTGGGAGAATATCATGTGGTCAGATGAAACCAAAATAGAACTTTTTGGTAAAAACTCAACTCGTCGTGTTTGGAGGAAGAAGAATGCTGAGTT
Organism: Notolabrus celidotus; assembly: GCF_009762535.1. NCBI lineage: Eukaryota > Metazoa > Chordata > Actinopteri > Labriformes > Labridae > Notolabrus > Notolabrus celidotus. Next base: position 22,445,460 of record NC_048292.1, read on the forward strand.
GCATCCCAAGAACTCCATACCTACTGTGAAGCATGGGGGTGGAAACATCATGCGTTGGGGCTGTTTTTCTGCAAAGGGGACAGGACGACTGATCCGTGTTAAGGGGAGAATGAACGGGGCCACGTATCGTGAGATTTTAAGCCAAAACCTCCTTCCATCAGTGAGAGCATTGAAGATGGAACGTGGCTGGGTCTTCCAGCATGACAATGATCCCAAACACACCGCTCGGGCAACGAAGGAGTGGCTCCGTAAAAAGCATTTCAAGGTCCTGGAGTGGCCTAGCCAGTCTCCAGACCTCAACCCCATAGAAAATTTGTGGAGGGAGTTGAAAGTCCGTGTTGCCCAGCGACAGCCCCAAAACATCACTGCTCTAATACCAGCTACAGTGTGTGCAAACCTGGTGAAGACTTACAGGAAACGTTTGACCTCTGTCATTGCCAAGAAAGGTTATGTTACAAAGTATTGAGTTGAACTTTTGTTATTGACCAAATACTTATTTTCCACCATAATTTACAAATAAATTCTTTAAAATCCTACAATGTGATTTCCTGGATTTTTTTTCTCATTTTGTCTCTCATAGTTGAAGTGTACCTCTGATGAAAATTACAGACCTCTCTCATCTTTCTAAGTGGGAGAACTTGCAAAATCAGTGGCTGACTAAATACTTGTTTGCCCCACTGTATGTGTCTAAGCTGTAGGGCAGCCGTCTGACTGGTTTAAACTTCGGTGCTGCAGGTCTGCACAGTCCTTTTCCAATGCAGAAGCCTACGCATGTAGCTTGTAACCCAAACGCATACTGCGTTTGAAGGTAGTCTGTAGTCTGACTGTTATGTTGGATCTCTTCTGCAAGATGCTGGGTCAGACGTCGCGGATTTCCGGTTTCAGAAAGCGGAAGTAAACAACAGCAAAGCTGATAGATAAACTGCTTCTTTAACATCACTTATGATTCGAAATGTTAAGAAGTGGTTTATATGGAAACTAATAATTTTTACAGCACCTAAAAACGGAGTTCCCCCGTCATTAAAAAAGAAAAAGAAAAAGCGGAACGAGTGCTGTGCATTGTAGGAAACAGACTGGTCGGTGCATACTGGGAAATTTTCCCGAATCAGTACGACATCCAGGTAGTTTTATTTCCTGCAGTTTCAGCACTTCTGTAATTACTGCACATTTCATCTCCTCCTCTCTATTCTTCCCTGTAATCATGTCTGTATGACAAACAGCAACATGTATCAGCCATAAACCAACACAATACGTTCTGAATCTCTGTGAAAACGCAGAAAACGTAGTGGGGCTGGAAGCAGGCAACCCTATTATCAGAGCGACCGGACTGCCCTAAAGAGTTTCGGTTAAGTATTGCTGTGCGACAGACAAATCAGCACATAAGTATCTGGTGCACAGGTCTGCATCAGTCACTGCTGCATAGGGTCAACGCAGAAGTATAAACCAGGCTTAATGCTCTACTCAGAATCAGAATCAGCTTTATTGGCCAGGTATGCTTGAACACACAAGGAATTTGACTTGGTAAGCTGTGCGCTCTTTGTACAAGAATAAAAATAAAAATATTATAATAACAATAACAATAACAATAACAATAATAATAATAACCATAATGTAATACTCAGCACTGTCTATGAGTGACTTCTCATAGCTAGGCATGGTTTGTCGGTATATTGACCTAGAAAAAGGAGCTTCATTGTAAGTAGGCTGTGTCTGGTTAAACTGAAATAACCACTGGAGCAATGAGGAACCAGCACAGGCACGCAAAGGCGCTGCTTCGTTTTTAACATCAGAGGTAGTCACTTGAAGAGGTTTCAGATCACAGACTGTAACGAAGAGCCCTTCGTTACTCATGACAGACGGCAGTTGTGTTGTAAATATTGCACAAGGGTTTGGGCTCATTGCACTTTAATAAACAACACACAGTATTGATGGCACTTTGCACTTTATTAGCGATCTTTGCACAGTAAATTTGCACATTGCGTATTTGCACATTTGTTGTTGTTATTGTTATTTATTGATTAAGGAATTAACTGGAGTTAGGCAAACCATAGTGCGTGGTTGAGGAGTGGTTGTCAGGGGGTTGCCGGCGTGGCGGCGCTGCTCCACCTGGCGAAGAGAGGAGAGTTAGAAGGCTCCACGATACGATGTTTAACGTCAGCAATAAGTAATCATGTGTGCAGTGAATATGAATAGGTGTGTGGTTGTATTAATGTTAAAGTGTGCCAGGGCAGTAGTGCAAATATGTCGAAATTGTTTGTTTGACTTACCTGTGGTTGCTGTTCTGTGTCCGCTCCAGGGTGTTCCGGTTAAAAGATTCCCAGAGGAACGGACACCCAGATAAAGGTTCCGGGGTGGGACCAGAGCACAAATTGGTCAGGGGAGAGTCTGAATTTAGCGGTGCAGGGGAATCAATTAAATGGCATGTTTTAGATGTATTTTAGGAAATGTGGTAATTATAAAATGTTGTTAATATTGGTGACATAAAATCAGGAACAGGGGAAGGTGTCTAAGTTAATTGGAGAGCAGAAAAAATAATTTGTGAACACCTCCAGATGGTTTGGTCCAGGAGGCCAATTAGTGCCACAGTATAAAAGGTGCCAGTTATAATCTGTCTGGGTTCGTTCTTGGTTGGTGTCTGATGTCGCTGTGGCTGTTTGTTTAAGAACCTGAACCACCATCTGTGATTTTGTTCATCATGCCTGCTGTATCATCCAGCCGCTAAAGGGTCATTCTAACACTGACTATCAGCTCCGAGTATTGTCTCATTGCACATTTGCATTGCAGGATCATAGTGGACCACAGAATACACTCAAAAGAGCCAATGTCTTTCTTTTTGCATACTAACTTTATCGAGATTTACTTTATTTATTCACTCTCTAAGGCCGGATTGAGAAATTAGAGACAGAGCAATGAAGTTCCTGATTTGCTCCTGACCTTTCTCATGAAACCCTGACAGCATTGTTCCACCTGAGGGGATGAAAGCTTCCTTATGTTGAGAATATCAGGAGTATTTCTCCATCAGCAACATTAAGGGCAGACTTTACGTTAAGCAGAGAGACTTGACACTGAGGCGGTCGTGTCTTTTTTAAACAAATGCTATGAATAATTAAAGGTAAGAGAAACTATAAACAGATCTGCTGTGTTTGTATTTATCAATAAACACACCTGTTAGCTTGCTCAGGGTGAAAAGTGTGCGTCACTGAGGGAGAATGAATAAGTTTAAAACAGACTCTGATGCAATATTCATGTCACGAATTTGGTATTTTGGATCTTCAGCAGCTGGTAGCATACACCCGCCCCTCCTCCACAGGCAGAAAGGAGGAGGAGGAGGAAGAGAAGAGAGGAGGAAGAAGTAAAGAGGAGAGAGAGGAGTGGGGGGGTCCTGTCCTGAAAAACACACTCCAAGCCCTTGCTGTTTACATCTCTTTTGGCATGTCTGAGGCTGTTTCCATGGCAGCGGGAGTAAAGATAGTTGGGATGTGTCAGAGATACAGTGTGCCGAGCCGTGCTGATTGCAGGACGTGAGCTGAAGAATGAACAGAGAAACAGAGGAAGTGGGAGAGGAGGAGGGCGCCGGCTCTCCATTATCTCAGCTCTGAACCTGTGAGAGAATCTGCAGCAGACAAACGCAGCGTCTCTTCTTTGTTTGTTTTTCTCTCTCGCTGCGAAATGACATTTAAAGCTGAGCCAGGCATGATGCTATTACTGAAGCACCACCTGTGTTATTAGAGTCAGTGATAAAGTGCAGCTGAAACAACTACCAGCACATTATCAGAGAAATTTTACTGAATGAACTGTAAGCAGAAATCCTGCATTAAACTCTCATTACAAGTAGTATTTATGTACTCAGACACAAAAGTAACCTTTCACCTTTTCAGCACAATCAAAATAAAATCCTTCCAAATAAAATAAAAACAGAGACAGTTTCTGCTGCTCTCAGTCCCTGATGTTCCAGCATCTGCTTCGTATCCACCCATGACTCTAAGACAGGTCTGGTGCTTCAGTTTGCTCTTGTTTTTGCAGACAATGGCTCCATGTGTCTTTCTCTCCCTGCAGGATGAGCAGGCAGGATTCTCAGAAGACCACATGCAGTGATCCGCACACTGATGGTCAGAAACCTGCAGGAGGAGGAGTTGGTGGAACAGGTTTGAATCTACAATATCATGTCACATTTGACGGAGGTGTCTTTTTGTCTGGGGTAGATCACGTTTTAAAATTCAGACAAGCAAGAGTTAATGATGTATCGGAAAAGAGACATTGCATAGCAGGGCTACAGCTTCACCCTGATTATCTACCTCAGAGAGCAACTACAGGAAGTAACGGTTATAACATTTTTGTTGAGATGACTTCAGACAAGAATGTCGTGTCACGTCTGACAGGGGCGTGTCCAGACCTTATGGGACTGGGGTGGCCCAAATGGGGCTCTGACATGAGCAGGGGTGGCCTGGTATGTGTGCCACACACACGTTAACAGCATTAACCCTTTCTGTCTTAATAATCTATTTTAAGAACTATTATCTAAGTATCGAAACACTTTTATATTCCTGGGGCGCCATCGGCCTATAGGCTCTAATGGACTAAGAGTGCGCCCCATAGACAGAGGCAACAGTCCTAGTCGCAGGTTCAACTCCCAGCCTTGACCATTTGCTGCATGTCTTCCTCTGCTCTCTACTCCCCACACTTCCTGTCTATCGTCAGCTGTCCTATCCAATAAAGGTTAAAATGCCTCAAATATGTTTCTCCAAAGTCACAACTGACAGCACTTTTAATAAATCCCAGATAGGTTATTTTAAAATAAGTCCTGCCTCTGACAAGTTAAATAGCCAATCACATTTTAAGATTTTGGGGCGACCAACATGCTTTTAGACAAAAAGGTGGAGGCAGAGTGATGGTTTGAGTTACAATAAGCTACTAACTCAGTAAATGTATCTGCAGATGTAAAATTAGGTTAAAGGCAGCGGGTCAGATACCTACCAGAGGAAAAGTAATCTTCTGGGTTTTGAAAAAATCTTGAGGTTTGGATTTAAATAAGTACTTTAGTTGGTACAGTTGCAAACAAACTTCATTAGATGTAAAAGTCGTAACTTCATAAAACACTCCTGAGAAAGGTGGAAGAAAAGAGGAGAGACGAAGCAAAGAAAGAAGCCTTCAAAGATAAAAGATAAATAGTTTATGTGAATCTCTCACATAGCATTTACCTTTACTCTATACACATTGTTTGAACGTGATATACAGTATGTCACCTTTTTTTTTTCTTTACAGTTCGACATAATGTTTTTTTTTCAGCATGCACTTTAGAATGCCAACAAAAGGCTCCACAAACACAGACTCCAAACTAGAACTTTTCTCTCACAGTAAAACATACAAAACATGAACTTGGGTCAAAAGCCTGACAGTTTCGAGGACACGATGGTGAAGCACAGCATCAGACTACCGGGACTTCCACAGGTTAGAGCAAAGTTTACTCCACAGTAAGACACAAAAATACATGTTCTGAATCCAAAAAAATAAACACAGGGTTTTTTTTCAAGTCACAACGTCATCCTAGAAATACACAAAGAACGGATCCCCTTTGTCAAAGAGTCAAAGAGTAAAGCAGCGTGTGTACTACACGAAGAGGATTGTGGGTACAGGGCGACACTTGACAGCTAGCTTACAGCTGCACAGGTAGCATGTTTTACCACCTGACAGTTCTTCCTATCAGCTACTGGAGCACAGACTGTATGCAAAGACAGACAGGTCCACAAAAGTGAGGCCAAAACATTTAGAGCTCCCCCGACTGACTGGCTGCAAATTTCAAAGCTGCCTCTTCCATATAAGCAGATGGGACATGGGTCAAACTTTAAAATCAAATCACATGTCAAATAAATATTTCGGAGACATGATTTCTGTCATTACAGTTAGATCTTATCATTATAAATTATATGTAAGTCAAAGTTTTACTAAGAAGTTTAGTTTTGATTACAGAATTGGTGCTATAAAAGAGGGTATGATGCTATGATTGACAACTCTGTTGATGAATGAGGCTCCTGCAGCACTGTTTTCACTATATCAGCAGAGTATGGAAAGAGCCTGGAGAGCAAAGGCTTCAAAATAACAAGAATCTGACCTACTGTGGGATGTATCGACCTCAGGGATCTTTTGTTTCATTGATAAGTTAAATACGTGTTTGGGTTAGCAGAAGTGGCGAGAAATCGATGCTGCACCGTCGTCTCCTGCGCTGGTTATAGCCCGAAACATACTTGCATGCATCCGGCTGTGTCATGGGGGTAATTGTAAATATGCTTGACTATTCACTACGTGTGTTATTGGAGGATAGATCTAGAAGGCACGCCATGAATCAGCTATCAGATGTGTGGGTTGTAAACAACAGACGTGGCAACACTTGAGGAGGTTACTCTCATGTGAATGCTGAGATCAAGGCAGAAGAAGAGACATATTTCCACCATTTATAATCCTTACTGCAGTTTCCTCTGGTCTGGTCACATCTGCTCTGCCTCTACACTGCCCCTAGTGTTTATATGCATACTGCACCTCGCATCTGCATCATGTTAATTTTCAAGGCGTGCACAGCTGATGCACCAGACCAATGCTGGGCGAACAACAAGTAAATCTCTGGCCTATAGCTTTGTCAGTGTTTGTTGTTGGAGATATTTTGGCTTCACCCTTGCACAACAGGAGGAGAGGACGTGTCGCCTATCTTTATATACAGTCAAAGTTCCACAGCTGCAGCTTCACTCTGTTTCCTTCTCGTCTCGGCTGAAATCACAGTGTGGATCGGCGCTTTTTGTTTTCGGGTGCTTTATTGCAAATCCGATCTGATTGTTTGGGATCATGGGAATGCTACCGTGCAGATGAAGCCCTTCCAGAAGCCCCGCTTTATAACTTGGAAAACTTCTGCTACACTTTTGCTCCACCCCCACACACAAGGGGGGAAAGTCTGGAAGAATCAAGTTATGCAGTTTTAGCCACCAGGAGTTTCATGAGGAATATTTTGGTAGAAGATTTTGGTTTGTGAGAGACAAACATCTGCAGCACAAATGCAGAGTTGTTGCATGTTTAATGCACGGCTGGCAGGCAGGCAGGACGAGGAGGGGGGCTTCTACAAAGGCAACTGCACCACAGGGGGACTCTGTCTCGTTGGTGTTTGTGCTGAAACTTACTGGAAGAGTGATATCTTCAAGTCCACTCATTGGTTTCTGCTGACCTGGCCTTTCAACCTGCACATCTTACCCTGGAGTTTAAGGATACACACACACACATTTACACACAGCAGAGCAATTAACCTACTGAAATTTACCAAGGGAAACGAAAGCAGAGATGACAGTAATGTCACATTTATTCAACTCTCTATACTGTATATACTGTATGTAAGTTCATATATGAATACACTCCATTTTTAGAACACAAAGTGCTTCAACTGATACATCTTAATACACTTATTGCGAGGAGGGAAACCACAGCAAGAAAAGTGATTTGAGTGTAACCAACCACTTCGTTACCTGACTCGCCATCAAGTGTGAGATGTGTGGACGGAGCCGCTCGGCCCAGATGTGCTGTGTTTGTCATCGTATTTACAGGGAGTGATATCTATACAATGAGAAGTCTCTTTTTGAAGAACTTGTCCGGTTTGTTTTGCTCTTGTTTTTCTCCAAAGTCCCCGAACGAAAAGAGAAATCAGGAAACGGTAAATGCTTGTAAAGTCACACCAGGATTTCCTTTTGATTGTTACGTTCCTGCTCTCTGAGCCGTTGGCTGGCCGGCTGTCAGTCTGTCTCCTCGCCCAAATCGTCCTGCAGGAGTGGCTCCAGTGTGAGGTGCTCCCACTGCAACAGGTCCTCATACTGATGACTTATCCACCGTCATTCAAATAGGAAATGAACTGTCTAAATAAAATAAAACACATCTCTAAACAACAGAAATGCATCATGGGTCTCTTCTGACCACCTCGCCATGCACACATTGGCAGTTTTCAGTTAATGCACATGAAATAAGAACATGAATCTCTGACTCTCTCAGCATGTCCAACATCACAGAAGCTCTTCTGTGTATTGCAGAGTTTAAAAAGGGAGATGTTGTAATAATTAGGTGAACGGACAAAGAGGAACGTTTCACCATCATTTTAATTGTTTGACTTTTTTTGCAGAGCTATGCCAAAGATGCATCTAGCTGGGAGCCAGTTGCTAAGCAACTGTCTGCTACTGGTATAGACATACAGCAGGGATGGGTGAGGCACATGGCTGCATGATTAGATGTCTGCTGTCCCACACCTGTTGGTGCTCAGAGGCATGGAAACTAGTCCGTCATGAAAACTCTGAATGAATAAATGAATGCTTCAGTAGAAATGAGATCTGATGTGAGACACGGAGACAAAGACTTCAGGTTTGTGTTTCTGGTTTGGGGACTGAGAGCAGATATTAGCCCTTTATGATGATGAGTTAAAGTGAACCTGTGCATATTAAAGAGGGGGAGGGGAAAGTTGGGTCAGTTACAAGTCTGGTAACACTTTATCTGCTGAAGACATATTCAACAGTTACTAGTTTCTTGTTTGCATGCACACGAGTAAGATGTTGGCTCTTTGCTTGTCTTTTTAAATGCTCTAAAGTCTTATCTATCATGTCCATATTCTGTAACTACCAGGTTGTTAACCAAGAGTTAATGCCGGCAGAGGAAATCCATGAAGGCCGTCTTCAGGTACACTCCCCAGTAGTCTCCATCAGGGTTGAAACCAATCTGCTGTTTACTTCATCCTTTCCTCTATTAGTGTGCCTGAAGTCAGCCCTCATGGATTCCTCTGTTGTCTTGAAGAGGACCTGACATTTACCTGGAGTCCACCACACTGCCTCTGTGAGCGCTTGTTATCCTCCTGTTTTCACTTGTTTGACATTAACTAAGATTCCTCCTCCTGAGGAGCCCTGAGTTTTTGTTATATTAGGCTTAAATCCTTAATAACAGCATGGCTACTGTCCTCATGCTGCTTTGATGCCATGTTGGCAGGAGCGCATGGAAAACCTCCCAATATTCTTACTATGGTCGAATCCACCTCCACCCTGATGGTGTAGCTTCAAACCAGATCAAGGTAAATTATGGTTTTAGTTCCTCTCTGCAACTTTGAGATCTAAAGTGACAAACTTCAACACAATCTGACGTAACCTCCTCATTAGTGCTTATTGATTACAGGTGTTGAATGAACTATGATCTTTAGAAGCTTTGTTAATGATTGTGACTCTAGCAGCTCATAAAGCCAATACGTATCAATGAGACACAATCATCATGCAGTCCTTACTATTATCAGTAGAAAAGAGACTGAGATAAAACTCTGACTTAACGGCCATGTTGTGGTAGGATACAGTCCTGCATCACCAAGCGCCAAATAAAGACCAACAAAGAGCTAATAAGCTACTCATGTGCATGCTAATAAGATACTATGTGCTAGCTTAAGGCCTGTGTCCACTAACTGCTGGTTTCTGTGCTGATAGAGTCCAGAGTGCTTCTCACGGGAGCTCGAGAGGATAGGAAAGTTGTCCAACAGCACTCTTACTTCACTTACTGTATGCTTCATATTTGCTTTCATTCAATTCGCATTCTAAAAAGATCATATATCGAAGTATAAGCAGCAGCTAAACCATGAAAACATTAGAGTGGCTTATTTTCTCCTCTTTACAGACTTCTGCCATTGTTGTTGGCAGAGTTGATAGAAGAAGTCTCGCCCCCTCTTGAATCTGATTAGCTGGTGATCAAGAAGTGACACTGACGAGACCGCTGGTGTTCCAAAAGTTGAGCTCATTTCATCTGAGAGTGCACTGAGCACAACGACTAAAATCAGCTGATGCTAGGGATGCTGAGCGCTGAAAAAACTGAAGTGCATGTTCTGAATTGAAAAAAGGGGTTGGCCAAGAGGCGACTTCTGGTCTTTAGAAAAGAAGCCAATGCAGAAGTGTTAAAAACTGCAGTTCCTGAAGTGTCCATTGGAGGCTGGCTGTAAAAGCCTCATGGGCCACTACACACCTGTTCAGAAAAGCTGACCTCTGAAGCAAAAATAAACATGTTTAAAAAAGGATTTAGGTCTATCAGAACACACGGTACAAAGGTGAATATAAAAAAAAGCATTTTTAAGTTATTCTCTAATTAGAGGCACAGCTGACTTTACTAACAAGTGGACGAAATGAAGCTGTTAGCGATGAGGCTAAACGCCCGCTTCAACTCCCCCTCTTGGCCTCTTGTAAGGTCGACCAAAAGTTAGGTTGAGTCAGGCAACATGGCGACCTCCAACGACAGGCTTTAAACACCGCTTCAAAAATCAATGGGTGACGTCACGGAGACTACTTCCATGTTTTACACAGTCTACAGCACTAACAGCACAAAAGAAGACGTTAGTGGACACAGTCCTTATTCTATTTATCTTTAAGTGTTACCATGTTTTAGGGTGAAAATCATGCAAATGTACAAACACATCTGGTTTCACATGATGCAAACTGCAGTTCTTCCCTGAAAGATGCTTTTACACTAATCAGACCGGACATGGGGATAATCCTTGGATCAGAATGCTACAAGCAGCACCTTTAACGATGCTATCAGGATGCATGTTTTTCTGCTCTTGTCTGGGATTGCCAAAAGAAACTTTTGAGCACCGCTCACGTAAACACAAGTTTTAATTCGTGACATAAAAAGAAACGAGAGGCACTGCGATGTGACCGAGCTCGCTCAGAGTTTTACCTGTCCGACATGGCGGTGCCTTCCGTGGAGTCATTAAGACAGAACACTGCTCTCTGCTTGTGTGAAACCAGTAAAGACAACCTCTTTGCAGTTATCTGTGAGCAAACAACCAGAGACACAACAGCTTTGTTGGGCACTCCATCAAAGGAAAGAAAACATACAGGAGGCGGGGAGAAAGTTAATCGGAAAATAGCAGCAGATGAATGAAAACCCACATGCAGAGAGAAACGAACACCCAGCTGGTACTCTGTGCTTTTGTCTCCTCGGTGGATTGTTGGTGAAGCCAATGGCAAAATGAGACACGTTACAAGTCAGCTGTAACCCTCTAAACCCCGAACATAATAACAAGAAATTAAAAACACTCTGTATGGATGTATATGTTGTCGTGTCTCATCCCTTCTCCCCTCGCCTCGTGGCTCGCAGACGATGGTTACAGGATGATCCATGCAGAACATGAGCAGGCCCAGCAGCAGGTGAGTGACAGACGTGTACGTGTCCAAAAATAAAAACAACACTCCTGAAAGACAAAGCCTCCTCCCCTCCTGTTCCCAGCCCAAAAATAAAACAAAGACAAAGTCACAGTCGTATGAGGTTTAAAATGAAGTGACATCTCTCTTTCTTTTTTTGGAAGCACATCTTTTTCAAAGTATCTAAATATAGCAACATCTAATATCCCTGATTAGTAATGTGTCCTTTATTAAATGTTATGGCTGCTACTTCTGAAGCCACCAGTAGAGTCTGTTATTGCAAGTCTCAAAATGGGGCAATATCGAGCTAAACTCCAAGTGACACAGGAGGGGTGACTAAAGCTAAGCTAAGCACACGTACCTTCATGAAAAGAGCAGAAAGGTGAAGAGTTAGCCGCAGCTGCTAACAGAAAACGTAGCTACAAAGGTACTCATCCACTAGCCACAACATCTAGAAGAGTTTGGGTGTAATACCAAAGGGAGATGGTGTGTGTGGGGGAAGGTGTGGGGTGGTTTAGGCCAAAGTGGCGGAGGGCTGGACGTCTCACAGGATGGAGGGAATGGGGGAGCGGGAGCGCCGCAGGGGGCACGGAGATCCATACGGCGAGGTCACAGGCGACACCCTCAGGGCGTTACCGGCCACGCCCGCTATGTTGTTTAAGCTCCGGGATTTCTCATAGCCTTCAGATGAGGGGGGCGACAGAGAGGTGGTGGTTGAGGTGTAGGTGGTGGTGGTGGTTGTGGTGCAGGAACAGGACATGAACACACACAGGCAGGCAGGCAGGCAGGCAGGCAGGCAGGCAGGCAGGCAGGCAGGCAGGCAACGATCCAAGTCCGAACCAGCCGAGTCAACCGAGACAGGACAGGAGACAGGAGTGAGACAGAGCAGCAGAAACATACTGTACGGTGAGAGCATGCACAGCACATTTCTCATCTTCTGATATCAGAGGAAGGCAGAGTGGAGTCTAAGGGAGATGCTCTTAGGAGAAATAATGATTGGCTGAGTTTATCTTAAATGGATGGAGCCAAAGAACCGATAATGAAGCATCATTTCTATACAGAAAATTAAATACGTATTGAAATCCTATCAAACCAAAACAAAGACTGAGAGTCAAAGAGAAGTGTTCAGAAATCTAGGAGGGAGTCCTACTGTCAGGGGAATATTTAGGTCTGAAATTACACAAACTTTAGTGAGAGATAATTCACAGATCACTGAAACGGCTGAAAATACAACAAATTTAAAGACTGCAAAGAAGATAAATCTTGTAATCACACAATGCGCTTTTATTTTGCACCTTTAGGACTTTGCAAAGATACTTGAAAGGATGTATCTTTCGATTTATAACATTACTTTACATTCTCAAACAAACTCTAGTGCAGCTGTGCAACTCAGGGCATGCTCAGCTGGACAAACTACCTGTTACATATTTTCTAAGTCACCGAAGACACTTTTTATGGGGTTTATTTCTGCACATGATGCAAAATATTTATTCCAACACAGAATATCTCCTAATATCAGCCACTGTTAATACTAGAAAACATACACGTCAGCATCCAAGTTCTTATCCATCTCTTCTCTCAAACTGAGCTAAGTTAGGGAGAAACTGTAGCATCTAAAGTGGATCATTCTTGTCTGTCAGAGTCAGCTACCTCATTTAAAAACAGACGACGTGCTTCTTATAACTCGCTCTGTTATTATGAGCAGCTGAGCAGCAGAAATGATCCGCATCAGCTCTCTGGTTGTAAGAATGAGTCAAGCTGTGACTCACTCATCATTCAGCAAAAATGTCAACGGATCAGTGACAGGGTGGCGCCGAGGCAAACCTCACTGGCAGTCAGGCTCTCATAACATGCATATTAATTCATATTTGAGTGTCTTGAAAAGAAGGTTTATAACATTTGTTTTTGTTCCTCATTTACATATTGTGTGCTCATTAGAACACCTGGATGAAATGGAGCCATGGTTTATCTCTTTAGTGTTTTTTTCCTCTTTTGGTGCTGCTGAAAATTCAAAGCATTCACGGTGAGAGAGTTGTGTGTTAACTTGGCTTTAATCTTACCTGGCTGCAGTGACTGCCTCATGCATATGTTTGGTCATATGTCTCAGTGCTATATTTACATTTAAAAGCCAATATCCTGCAACATAGCCCGAACCCTGCACCCTGAGGTAAATCCCTGGTACACTAAAATCCTTGAAAGCAGCGTGACCTCTGGCTTCATTTCACATTCATGCTATGTTGGCAGAGCAGGTGGAAAAAAAGAGCCTGTAATTCAATCATTAAGGATTATTCAAACAGGATGGGAGTGTTGTAGTGACACCAAATAAAGGATTTAAAAGCTGTTTAGTTATTCTCACACATAATATACCTCATGTATAATAGCACACATGAAAAGGTAACTTTAAACTGATTCACTGACAAGATTGTTAACACAAATCAAAACAATGTAAGAGCTCATCCATTTTTAATTTACAACATTGAACATTTTGTCTTTACACTCGCTGATTTTTGGTGTTTTAATAACTTGCATAAATTATGATTTACCTGAAGTTTGATTTTCCAAAATAAAAGTGTTTAATCAAAACAGGAAACAAAACAACCTAAGCACAGGACAGTAAATATATCAAATTAAAAGCATGAGAAAGAAGAGCTCCATGAAGATCTCTTCTGTTATTTTAGCAGATATTAAATCAATGCAGCCTGCATAGAAGTCTGTTGTTTTAATATATTATGTACTTATATATTATACATACATTTCTGCTACTTTCATTCTTATCTTGCGTTATTTTAGAGATGATAATGCTATTTTATTTTATGCAAAAAGTCCATGTTTATTTAAGCTGAATTAATTTTAAATTAAAAAGCATTAATTTATTATAATAATAATAATCATTTATTGATTTTATTCATTATTATTATTACGATTATTATTATAATCATTATATTATCATTTCAAGTATTTCCTTTAAAAAATATATTATTTAGGTGACATCTGAACTGAAAAGCCTCTCCCTTATCAGTCTCACATCAAATAATCAAAAAGTTAATCCTAAAATCCGTCCATGTCTACACAGAGTGATAGCTTTAGGGTGGGCGTTGTTTTAAGGTTGTGAAGTGGTCCGGCTCAGTCTGATATTTTTTCATAGGGCCTAAAATCTGTGATGGCACCTCTGCTCCTGGCTCCCAAAAAGTCTAAGACGGTGACAGAAAAGAAGCCATATGCCAAGATTCAAAACCACTCGGTTCACCTCTTCGATAGTCGACAGCTCTAACACAGCTGTTCTAATTTAATGTCCACATAGGTCTGTCATACTATGCTCCACTCACACTCAGCCAATCAAAGTGCTTCCTTTTGTTACAGTGACTCTGTTTTATAGAAACGTCTCTGTGATTAGAGTCCAGTCTGCCAGAGTTCAGTTAGAAAGCTCTCAGTCCAATAAGAGAAGCCTTTATTTTTACACAAGAGAAGAATAGAATTAGCAGTCGTCCATCTCACGGTGTCATCATTAGCACACATTCACATGAGGCATGATTCAAAGTATGTAAATCTTATGTATCTAATAAAGGAACGTTTCTACAAACTGCTCATTCACACTTAGGCTCATAAAACAGTTAAGATAGCATTCATTATTATCACATTACCACTCTAACATGCACATTAAGGATCAGCTGAAACATGTGTAAACTCTGGCTGTAGCTTGCACATACTGATGATGATGAGGATGATTAGACAGACCTTATTAATTAATGCAGCGATTCTCTCTGTAAGTATCAACAACATTTCAAACTTCTACAAATGCAGCATGTGATGCACGCTGGCCAAATCAGCATTCGGTCACTCAGTGCAAAGTAAACAAGCAAGCCAAAGCAGGCAGATCGTTAATGGAGCATGCCAATCAGCTGGCGTAAACACTGATGAGGAACAGCTAATGGAAACATGGCCTCATTACCATTCTGCGTACGGTGCCGTTTGTTTCAGGGGGAGAGCGTAAATTAAAGCGGGGCGGTTTCAGAACCAGCCGAGCAGCAGAACAAAGGGCAGCCTGGGTCCACGCCAACAGGTCGCACAGACTAGAAAGGAGGAGCTGATGTTTTATGCATCAGCGGCAAAGGCAACTGAAGCTGCAGAGACGAAGACACAGCTGCTCGGCTAGTGAGGTGGCCTGCTGTGAGGAAGACCACCACGATGTGCCCCTCAGACCACATGTATGGTGCTCTCTTCCTCATTATCCAGTTTTTAATAATTGAGTCCAGCTTTGTTCTGCTGCCCTTTGGAAAATAAAACCTATCCCGAAAATCTCCTTGGAAGTTATTAAGGGTACAGGAAATTCAATTTGAAGAGAGGCTCTAAAAAACCTTTGACAGCATTGATTTGCCTGCTATACAGAGTAAAGTAGTGCTATGAGACTATAGAGCAATAACATTGCAAGCAGGACATTTAGATTAACTTTCTGATAGGAGGCAATTATCCGAGGCTTAAAGTGTCCACGTTACAGAGCAGATTAAGTCGACTCTGCCGCCAGAAGCCTGAGATAAAATGGAGGGTTTAATCTGACAAACACGCTGTAGGCCTCACAACGAGTCTAAATATTATTATTATGTGGTCAGAAATAGACTAATAGTGATTTCACCGCAGGGAGCAGCAATGAAATGAGCTTCTCTGTGACTTCATTTCTTCTGTGTGAGCTGACCAATCTGATTATTTCAGTTCATGACCTTTTTTTGGGAACACAAACAAGCCGACATCACGAAGACCTTTAGTTTAGGTAAAGGTTGTGAAGGTTCAATGACCTCTCTGCAGGAGCACCGCGGCAAACACTAGAGGCCATGACAGAAAGGTGACTGATCTGACGGCAATGAGATGCTAATTTTGTCAGTGTAAAAAGATGGATGATACGAGAGGTCCCAAAAGTGAAGCCAAAACATTTAGAGCTACCCCTACTGACTGGCTGTGGTACTGCAGTAATCTTACTATTTAATTTCATCTTCCATATCTGACCTTTTTCATCCTGTATGCATTTTCATAAAGATGCAAACAGGTTCTTGTCACTGAGGTAAAACTTAGACGTTTAAGTAAAGAAATACGTCTAAAGCTAACTGACAGTCTTTGTTATTGTCGTACCATCGCATTTGCCATTATCTTTCAACCATAATAGTCTGTGCCTCTGTGCCGTCATTCAACATCAGAAGAAAACTTCTCACACTGTCAATGAGTCAAACCATAAAATCGAAATACATGTTGAATAAATGTCGTCAATATGGTTTCTGTCTTTAGTATTAGTTCTTATCATGCTGATTTATATGTTTAGATGAGTTTTAAACAAGCAGCAACCTCTGCCCACTAAGTGAAGCCAATGCAGAAGTGTTAAAAACTGCAGTTCCTCTAGTGTCCACTTAAGACTGGCTCTGGAAGTACCAGAAACCACATACACACCCATTCATAAAAGTCGATCTTAAAAGCAGAAATAAACATATTTACAGTCTGATGCAAAAAATGAGTTTAGTCTGAATAGCTCATTTCTCTACTGGCACACACTAACGCGCCACCTTCAAAGATGTCAAGATTATGAGTTTTGCATAATGAGAGGCACAGCTGACTTGATTGACAGGCGGGAACAATATAGCTGTTAGCGAGGAGGCTAAAGGCCCACCTCTTTACCTCACACTAGCTCAACAGAAGTTAGGTTGAGTTCAGCATTTCCAATATGGCTGCCGACGATTGGCTTCAACAGTACTTCAGAAACAGATGGATGATGTCACGGATACTATGTGCATTAATTATACAGTCTTTGGTTTTAAAGAGCCTATTGCTGCTATAAAAAGACTCCTGTGTTGCTGTTTTCATTGGACGACTTCAATCTAACACATACATGAGACATTAGTTGGAAAACTTTTTGTTGGCAAATCTTCTGCTTTAATCCCTGTAAATTGATTATAATATATCTGTGCTAGTGCGGTAATACTGACAGGCTTTGCAGCAACTAAGGGGGGCAGAGCTTAGCATAAGTTACACTGCTCTGACTTCTTAAGTAGGAAAACCAAACTTTCCATTCCAGCAAACTTCTTCAAACTTCTTCTGTCTTTATAAATGTGATAATCTTAAGCTGTATTTTTTTTAACCAAGCAGCAGCCATGGTCAGCTTGTTAGGATGAAGAAGTCAGTGAGTAAGTCAAATGTTTTTAGGTTGATGGGATTCAAATCTCTATCTTTAGCCATTTAAACACCTCTGACGGTGGGGTGTATACGTTTCAGCTGGTGTATCATTACTGTAGTGGCTGATGATACACCGGGCAAGTTGCTTTAGAGCTCTAGATGGGCAATGAACCTGGCAACAGCCAAAAACAGGGGTCAGAAATTTATTCAAGTGTTTCCAAGCAACAGGAAGACATGAATAAATTGCAAAGAAAGCAGCAGTTCTGAGTCAGCTGCACGGGCATCAGTGATCCTCAGAACTGCCAGAGAAGTTCTGCAGTGTGTCACTGCTGAGAGTCACGACAGCAGATTCACAGGTTACGTTACCTGAGCTGACTAGGCCTGAACAAAGCGCCTTCCCCCCTCCAGTGATGATGGTGTCCCAGTCACTACGGATACGGATCAGCTGATGAGGATTCAGACTGATGTCTTTGTTTTAAGATATTCTCTGAAAGGGTAATTCCTGCAGTTTTAAACCTGGACCCTTATAGGTACAAGATTTTTGGAATTTACTCCACATATTGCTTCAGCTGGCAGCAGAGAGAAGGGCTGTGAGGGCGGCTATAAATCAATCCCAGTCAAAGGAGTCCCAAAGAAAGTTCTTGGGCTCAGAAGAGTCTGAAAACATTGGATTTTTTTATCAGGACTCCTCTTCTTCAGTCTTGTGAAATAGGTCTATGCTGAAGTCATCTTGGAGAGGAGTACTTCTCCCTCTGATCCCACGTAAGAACACTTTTCAGATGTTTGCATGCATCAGTAAAATAAATACCAAAACTAAAGATCTGTGAAAGACCTGCCAGATTATTTCTAAGCTACTGGATGCTGGGAAAGAAAATAATCAAAGGTTAATTTCTCTAGTTGATTTATTAGAGGAAGACTGTAACAGAGTGTTTCTGGGATTCGTTGCAACCATCACAGCCCGCTCTGTAGCTGCTAGCTAACAAAACCAAATTTTGTGTACCTATGAGTCCTAGTCGTGCAAAAATAGGGCCTGGGTATAAAAACACTGGAATCTGTCTTTAAGATAAGTAGTGTTCTGTGGATTTACTGCAGAATTATTTAAATAATATCATAGATTTAAACTCCAGAGAGAGAGAAAGATGAAACTATAAAATTCCTGTGAGATGAAACTTTCCCCACAGTCATAGAAATGAAAAACAAACCAGTTCACAGTTAACGCACAACAGCAAGCATGAAATACAGAATGACTTTTAACGACAGGAGAGATTTACATGTTTTTAAATACTCTGATATAATAGGTTAATCTATTACTTGATAATTTTGTTGGATTATATTTAAAAGCTGTTGAGTCTCCGCGTGCAGTTACCTGTTTTCCGGAGCCCTCCGTCTGCAGGGCAGGTGTAGTCACTAGCAGCGAGCAGGAAGCACGTTCCCCCGCTCTGACGGTCCTGCTCCCGGGTGCTGGACCTTCTCATGGGGACCCTCTCCTCCGGGGACAGAGTCAGGTCACTGCCCCCGCTGCAGTCAGCTGACAGGACTGTGAGAGGAGGAAGATTACCTCACATCAGGTTTAATTCATAAAGTTTAAAAAACAGCCTCAAACAAAAAGCTCACCTTTCTGTCACAGCTTTGAGGATCTTAATAATTACATAACATGCTGATCAATCGTCCTTTAAATCATCCTTTCTCAGACCCATGTTGCTAAGACACTAAAAGTATGTACTCTTCTTCGGTCTGGCTTTTAGCCTTGTGCAACTGTTCTGTCAATGATACTTCTGTGGTTACAGAAAGTGGGAGTTTGTTTAAGCTCTTCTAAGCTCTCCCTTTGTGTAAGATCTCCAACAAGAACTCAGTAAGAAGAGAAGTTCAGGTCAGACAGATGGTGTTGACTGTTTGTTGAAATATGTAAATAAAACTGGCTCCTTTTTGTGCTTCTGATTCTTGGACGTGAACCGGTGTTTTTATTCTTTACCTTAAAGCACATGTTCGGTTTTAATGACAGGAAAAGTATATTTTATGTACATGGAGACAACTGATACATGAAATAGATCGTGTGCTAAAGGGGACTGATTTTAACTCACATAACATCATGAACTCTTCTCTTTTTATGCTACTTTAGACAAAAATATCATGTGCAAAAATCTTCTTTGCCACTTCTGCAGGACGGGATGTTTCTGACTTGTGCGTTCCAAAAAAAAATCAACGTGCATGTATTCCAAAATGAAAGGGATGCCGATATAAAAAGGAAACAAACTGAGATTTCATTCCAAATATTGACAGCTAACAAACACAAATCACTTCTCTAGTCTCTATGAACTTGTTTACCAAAGATCAAAACCTTCATTTAAGTGCACGTGTTCCGTTGCCAATTTACTCCAATCAGCCAATCGCCAACGGCAGCAACAATTAATGACAGCAGGACAATTAAAGGCACAGATGTTCTTCATGGTTCCTGGTTTAAATCCCTGACCGGGCAGCTGCCTTTCTGTTAGAAGTTTGCATGTTCTCCCCGTGCATGCGTGGGTTCTCTCCGGGCACTCAGGCTTCCTCCCACAATCCAAAAAACATGCTCACCAGGTTCATTGGTCACTCAAAATGACCCGTAGGTGTCAGTGTGTGCATTAATGGTTGTCTGTCTCTCCATGTTTGTTCTGTGATATGTTGGCGACCTGTCCAGGGTGTACCCTGCCTTCCGCTGAATGTCATCTGGGATAGGCTCCAGCCCCCTGTGACCCCAAACGGTAAAAGAGATCAAGATGATGGAATGGAAAAAAATATTCTGACCTGAAAGTAATGACTGAGTCTTTTCTCTTTTAATGATTTTGAGAAAGTGATACATGTTTTTATTTCGACTCGACTGGACGACTGTAACGTACTTTATGTAAGCGTTGACCAGGCCTCCCTGTCACAGCTACAGTTAGTCCAAAATGCTGCTGCTCGACTTTTAACAGGCACCCGTAAGCGAGAGCACATTACCCCCCATCCTTGCCTCCCTCCACTGGCTCCCTGTTCATTTTAGGATTCATTTTAAGATTTTATTGTTTGCTTTTAAATCATTAAATGGAGTCGCTCCACAGTACATCACTGACCTCCTGCAAAGCAACACTCCTGCAGGGTCTTTCAGGTCCACTGGTCAGCAACTTCTTGAGGTCCCTAAGACCAGGCTGAAAACCGGGGGTGGCCATACCTTCTCAGCGGTGGCCCCCAAACTGTGGAACGAGCTGCCCCCCATGTTAGACTGTCCCCAACATTACCGACTTTTAAATCCTGCCTTAAAACATAATTTTACTACTTGGCTTTTAACCCAGCATGAGAGTTATGTGGTCTCTGTCTGGTCTTTTATTTGATTTTTATTTGCTCTTCATTTTATTTATTTTTTATTTTACTTTTCTGAGTGTTTTTTAAACTATCTTTTGAAGTGTTTTATGTGTTTTATTATGATTATTTTATTTTATTTTCTGACAGCATTTTATGTTCTGTGTGTTTTAACTTATTGTACCTGATGCACTTTGCTAAACTTGATTGTTTTTTTTAAATGTGCTATATAAATAAAGTGGATTGGATTGGATCTCCCCAAAATGAGCTCAATAAGGCACATAGACTCTAATTACTCTATGGCTCTAAAGGTTTGCTAAGATCTATAAAAACGTGAAAACACCTCAGCCTGTTTTGAATTAATATTTCTTTGTCACAGTCTGACAGCGTATATTTAAGCTGCCTGTCACCTCAGCTGAAAGGTTGTGGTTGGTAATAATAAACTCTGCGGGGAATTGAAAACGTGCTCCCCCCCGTGGGATACTCTCAGCGTTTTACAGTAAAGGCAGAGAGCGGGGGGGAGGAGGGAATTTTAGCGTGACAGGGGAATAAGAGTCACAACAAACATCAGACAGACTCCCACATTAAAAGCCTGCAGCAAATGTCACATGCACCGCCGTGCAGGTCAAAGGTCAGATGGAGTGTGGAGCTCCGGTGGATGACAAAGACAAGTTTCCTTCAGAGATTCAGATTACAGATTTTAAAGCAATGCATATCTTTCTTTAATCTGGGGATTCCTGCATTAGAAATAAGGATAATGTTGATTTGATCATCACTCCAAACAAACATCACAATCTCTACTGTGCAGTAAAGTTGTTTCAAAATCTGTCACAGTATCAAAGTGCTGCATTTGGATGCTGTCCTCTTTATATTCGATCATTCTCAGCTTGACTTTGTGGATCTGCATCGCGGAGCCTCCTCAGTGAGGTCTGTCGGACATGGAGTTACTCTCCAGAGAGTGAAAGTGAAGTGGCAGTTTAACAGCTGACCACGTCCATTGTGATGATGAAATGCACCATGAATAACATGAGTGAGACTCTTTTATGTGCTTTAATGGTTTCTGAATGACAGCAGGGGTCTGTGGCACCAAGGAATCATTCTCAGCAGGCTCGTCTTCACGAAGCAGCACTCAGAGGGAAGAAACCTACTTCAGGTTCTGTCATAATGTGGCATCATACGGAGTCGAGCCGTCTTTACACCGTCACTCATCACGTTTGGTTTATAGTGAGAATAGAGGCAGTTACTTTGAAGTGATGGGCCTGTAGTTGCAGATGTGGGTAGATAAAAGCAGCCTTCTCATTACTAGCTGCTGACTGTTGATTCCACTTAAGAAAGAGAGTTGCTGGCAGAATAACAAAGAGCCACATTAGCTGGCTAATTATAGCTAACATAAGCCTTATGAGCTGGTTAAGAGAGCTGTCTGCAGCAGACTTTTTAATGTCTCCGTCGAACCTCATGCAAATTAGAATGTTGCAGAGGGTCTTATAGATGTGCTTAATAGTTGCATTATCGACCTTGAACCTAAAATGATGTCAAGAGTAGCACAATCCTGGGAAACGAGCAGCAAGCATCCTCATGAGGAGATAACTTTTATTTCATCGTAGAAGGGACTTTTGCTCAGCATAGAAACCCGCCTATTTACACCCCCTTACCATATGTATGCTCTGTAAGTTGCAAAACCTACCCCTTTTTTTATTTGTATTAATGTAAACCTTAAATTATACAGGTTATCTCATTGAGACACGGGGTCTCATTTGCAACAGAGACCTGTTTTGGCCCTGCCAAAACTCATGCATGAAAATCGATGGGGACAGAGGGCCGGTGTGCACCTCCCTTCACCAGTTTTACGTGAAGTTAGGCACACAACACCTCAGAGAAGCTCAGCAGTCCTCCCCCTTGTGCTAGCTCTCACCCTCCAACATACCCAGACATATAAAGGAGAAAAAAAAGAGAAAACAAAGACTGTTTTCAAAACCGCGTACTATACTAGCAGTATGTACTGATTTGGAAAAATTCAGTGTGTAGTAAGTAGTATGTGAACAAAAGCAAAATCTGCAGTATGCCAAAACTCCCTGGATGTCTACTGATCGGGAACATTTCTCAGTATGCATCGGACCAGTCTTCCTTGCATACTGTTCCCCACAATACACAGCGCTCGTTATGCTTTTTCTTTTTCTTCTTTTATGGACGGGGGAACTCAGTTTTTAGGTGCTGTGAAAACTACTAAATTCCATATAAACCGCTTCCTAACCTTTTAAATCATAAGTGATGCTAAAGAAGCAGTTTATCTGTCAGCTCTGCCGTTGTTTACTTCTGCTTTCCGAAACTGGAAATCCAGGGACGTCTGGCTCAGCCTCCTGCAGACCAGATCCAACAGAACAGTCATACTACATACTAAATTCAAACTCTGTATGCAGTATAAGATACCTACATTCATATGTACGAAAACAGCCAAAGAGAGGAGTCTGGAGAGAGATTTTATTAAAAGACAGGGGCCCTGTTTGGGTTGGAGCTCACCTCTCCCAGACTAGGCTGCATGCTCTACCTTCCCCTACTCCTCAATATTCACAAAAAGGGACAAGTGCCATGTTTTGGTCTGTTCTTTGTTTTCTTTTAGTGATTTTTGGTGATTCAAACCTGCAGGTTATTCCAGCCCGTGTCTTTAAAGTTCTGTTGCAGGCACAAACAAAGAACGGACCAATATACTGTATAACAGAGAGAGGAGGGACAGATAAAAAGGAAGAGAGAGAGCTATGAAGACAGGGCCAGGATTAGAACCTGTTCAGGCTGCAGGATCAAGCTGCACGCATCACCTTCCCCATTTGTCCCCTGTTCATGAGGGAAGAGAGTGGAGGAAAGGGAGAGAGAGAGAGAGAGAGAGAGAGAGAGAGAGAGAGAGAGAGAGAGAGAGAGAGAGAGAGAGAGAGGATTTCCCCTCCAAAATGAGATTATTCCTCCTTGTCCAAATCAATTCACTTGTTTCAACTGCTTTATCTGACATCTTTTTTTGTGATAGGACAAAAAATCGAATTCACCGTGACCCACTGTGGCTCTTTTAGCATTCCTATATGTTTGTATCTTTACATGATAAAAGTTCAAAGACAAAAGGTTAAGAATTTTTGTTTTTTTAAGGCACATTATGAGACGACGTCTTAAATACTTTCAAACACGGAATATTAGACTTACTACAACTCAATGTTTCCTGCTTTAACCTGGATGAATCTAAAGCTGAGCAGTCCTGCTGAGCCTGATCAGGTTTATTTTGGAGGAGGTTAAAAAAATGTTCAGCAGTTTATGCTTTTAAAACACTGATTAGAACAAAAATGATCAGATTAATGCTGTAACAACAAAGATGCAATGTCAAAGCAGGCAGTAACCAAAAAGGTTGCTTCAAATTGCTTCAATTTAGATCAAAAGTTGAATATAAATCTACGATAAATTATACCACAAACTATCCTGCCTCTCAAAGCACTCATATAAATGTAAAGAATATCAAATGATACCATTCATGTTGAAACACAATGCATGAGGCAAACCAAAGGACAGGAAGGTAATAGTAACCTCACAGACGGTATATTTTAAATGACCTCAGAGGAAATCACAGAGGCGACTAAACCAGATTGATTCTGTTTGTATATTTGGTTCAGGCATGAATTATTCCATCCTCATTAAATATACGATTCTGAGACCTCATGAACAAATAGACTGTGACGAGTGCGCACCTATCCTCAGGAGTGTCTGCTCCAGGATTCAAAGGGAGTCAGTGTACTGAGGTCGACACTAATTTCCATTAATATCGAATGTGTAAGAGTAAATTACTGACATGGGCCCAGAGGGAAAAACAGCTACCCACAGTCCAAACAACATTTGAATGATCTCTACACATGACTGAATTCTTATCAGCATGAGATAATTCACAACACCATCTGAAAGTCTTATTGCATGGCTTTCCTCATCACCGAGGTAACCAGAGACGAAGGCTGCGAGGCAAAAGAGCCTCAGTGAGGGAGCTGCAGAGCTCCAGGAGGAGAACTATTCCTGGTGTCTGCGGGGGATCTGTCGAATGGACACAGCTCCACCTGAGATACTGTCCCTCGTGGATTCTCATCACTGTCACTACAGACGGGTGCAAAAGTGGGAGGAGCTGCTAAATACCTTAAACACCTTTGTGTCTGAAAGAGCTCATAGTGTCATATTACCCCTCTAGAACACTACGCCCCAAACATGCAGGACTGCTTGTCATACCTGAAGTCTCTAAAAGTAGTATGGGAGGTAGAACCTTCAGTTATCAGGCCCCTCTCCTTTGGAATCATCTACCAGTCAGGGTCCGGGAGGCTGACACCCTCTCTACTTTTAAGAGCAGGCTTCAAACTTTCCTTTTTGATAAAGCTTATAGTTAGAACTGGATCAGGCTTGGACCAGCTCTTAGTTATGCTGCTATAGGCTTAGACTGACACACTGGGATCCTGTCTTTCCCTCTCTCTCCTCTGTCTGCCTGTCTCTAACTTTAACTCTTCCTGTCCCATTAAAGTTACTAACCATAGACCTTGTCCCTGAGCTCCCTTGTCTCGTAAGTTCCTCTGGATCTCTGCTGCTGTGGATGTGCCAGACTCCAGCTGCTACAACTACTACCATCCGTCTCATCACTATGATCTCTCCCTCTCTCTCTCTTTCTTACTCTCCTGTATCCCTCTTTCCAAACCCAACACGTTCTCAGCAGATGTGTGTCTAACATGAGTCTGGTCCTGCTCGAGGTTTCTGCCTGTTAAAGGAAGTTTGTCCTTGCTGCTGAGCCAGTGAACATTTCCTGTAGGTTTCCAGTCTCTATCCCTACTTTGAAGTCACTTGCTGAAGATCGTGGTGTTCATTTTATCAATGTGGGTCCCATTGAATTACAATTGATAAAAAAAGGTAATGTTATAGGGTGTAGCTCCCTGTGATTGACAAGTTGTTGTAACTGTGGCCTGTTAACCAGCGAGTGCCCATTCATTCTTCCAAATCTGGTCACTGATAGCTCCAAAAACACAAAATTGGCTTCAAAATTGGGGTTCACTACCCAATGGTTGACATCCCAGTGACTAAGTCTACTTCACACTGCTTAGACAACACCATTAACTTTAACCTAAACCTTTGCCTTCTATCTCTCCTCTGCCTATTTGGTCCTGGTAAATGTCGTTCTCCAGTGACTCTGGTTCTGCTAAAGGAAGGAGTGCTTGCTCATTGGTGGATTGATGTCTCTGCTTAAGATTGTACAAAAAGTATAGACCTGCTCTTCTGTAAAGTGTCATAAAATTATTCATTTCTGTTTCTGTGTTATGTAACAAAACATTGATTGATCGGTTGACCTCACCCACTCAGACATGGTCGCTTCTTTAATGTCTTGGACTAGTCATCTGGTCTTACCTGAACGGTTGCGTTCCAGTACCCTGGTCCCTTTGACATGGCACAAGTCCCCTTGAGTGCTGTTGCAGGTGGTGTTGAGATCAGCTTTGCAGTAGATGGGGGAACCTCCCTGCACCACCTGAGGGATGTGTTTCTTCCTCTTCTTGGGCAGCTTCTGCTTGGCCATGGCCAGAGAGTAGTACATCCCAAAGTTATTGACGATAACAGGCACGGGCATTGCTATCGTCAGCACACCCGCCAAGGCGCACAAAGCACCCACAACCATGCCTGACCATGTCTTTGGATACATATCGCCATAGCCCAGTGTTGTCATTGTTACCACAGCCCACCAGAAGCCAATAGGGATGTTTTTGAACTCGGTGTGGGCGGCAGCACTCGGGTCATTTGGCTTAGCACCAATTCTTTCGGCGTAGTAGATCATAGTGGCAAAAATTAACACTCCCAACGCCAGGAAGATGATGAGCAGCAGGAATTCATTGGTGCTGGCACGTAATGTGTGGCCAAGCACCCTTAAACCCACAAAATGACGTGTCAGCTTGAAGATACGCAGGATACGAACAAAGCGCACCACCCTGAGGAAACCCAACACATCCTTGGCAGCCTTCGAGGAAAGGCCACTCAGCCCTACCTCCAAGTAGAAAGGCAGGATGGCCACGAAGTCAATAATGTTGAGTAAACTCTTAAAAAATTCCAACTTGACCGGACAGAAGGTCACACGCACCAAGAACTCAATGGTGAACCAGAAAACACAAACACCCTCCACGTAGGTGAGTGCAGGGTCGGTTTCAATCTCATACTGTGGGCCTGAGTCCGGCACGCTGCTGTTCCGCATGAGCTCAGTCTTGTTGATGATGGTGTTGAAAGCCTCGTGAGTCTCCAGGCAGAAGGTGGTGATGGAGACCAGGATGAAGAACAAAGACACAAAGGCAATAAACTACAAGAGAGGGAGAGAGAAACAGAGGTCAGTGATCATACCATGGATCCATTGGTTATATTTATCCAACAGTTTGAACTTTGACATGTGAAACACCAGCCGAGGAAACGTGTGAACCAAGATCAATCAGTTCATTCACTCCTGAGAACGGGGAATGAAGTGAGACACGTTTAATTAACTTGCATCAATGTGAATGGACTCCAGAGAGAGGAGCAATCTATTAGCAAGAACAACAAATAAACAAACACTTCCCCCCTCGCTCCTGGTGGGAATGTAACACAGGAATGCAGATGCAGTCAGGTTTAATTTACTGACGCTGGTGCGTCTGACAGAGAGAGGTGGTGCAAAGAGGAAAGTGCTTTAACTAACCAATCCGTCACTTTATTACTTTAGAACCAAGGAGGGGAAAAGGAGTGTTGGACTTATTCCATGTATGTCCACCATTTAGACTCTGTGCATATCTTTCATCCACTCATATAGCATAAATAAGACA
Source organism: Notolabrus celidotus (assembly GCF_009762535.1). Lineage (NCBI taxonomy): Eukaryota > Metazoa > Chordata > Actinopteri > Labriformes > Labridae > Notolabrus > Notolabrus celidotus. Next base: position 22,472,941 of record NC_048292.1, read on the forward strand.
GTTCACGAAGCCGTTCCTGTGTAATATAATAACAATAATAAAAACAATAATAATAAAAAAATAATACAAATATAACAATATTATTATTAATGATAATATGTATACTAATATTATTAACAATAATAGTTATAAAAATAATAATCAAACAGGGTTTAAAAGTGCTGAACAAATGGAAAAAATAAATAAATTAAGGTGGAAAATTCTAAAACATTAAAACATATGGTGCTGTGCCATGTACTTGGCTTTGTTATTAATAATATTAATTCTAATAATAATACTAATATTATTATTATTGATATGATCAATAATAATATATATAATAATAACAATAACTAAAACAATAATAATTGTAATTATTAATAATAACATTATTAATATCAATCATAATAATAGTATTATTATTGATATGAATATTATCAACATCAATAATAAAAACAATTAAACTTAAACTGAAATTAACATATGTTGCTGTGCCATTTTCTTTGCTTTGTCATGTTTTTACAGTTCAGTACTCAGAAGTGATCAGAATGCATGGAGCACTGGACTTGTAGCCTTGTAGGACTTTGGGGCTTGAATCCTCTGTAAGTATCCGAGTCACAGGTTTTAGTAGTTGTGTCCATGTCAACCAGAGAGCGATTATCATCAACGCACAAACTGGTATCAAAAATCTATCTTAAGTCCAATCGTATTGACCATTTGCAGTCACATGTCCTCTATGACGTCACTTCTACAGTGGACAGAGGAGGTAGAGGTGTTGACATCGAACTATGACACACTTTGGTTGCTAACTAAGATTAAGGTGTATTTGAGAGTAACAGAAAGTAACACAGTAGAATTAATCTACTAAAAAGAAACGCCATGAGTCCTTCAAATGAGGAAGGACACTCACAAACAGAGGTGTGTAGAGAAACTTGCAAAGAACAACGTTATCACCTTACTGGTTCATACACTGACTGGTTTTCCGTAGTCCAGCAGTTGTGTCTTTACCTTACAGCATGCATTGTTATTTGCACACTAACACTTTTTTTATACAAATGTAATTTTTCGATGTGTGTTTGTAATGCTTTGCTCACTAGTGCAAACATTTCTGCTGCAATAGACTTTAGATGAGGAAAGTATTAAAATGGCTGTTTCTTCATCGTGCATATACCTTTTGCTCTGTGACTACATAGAACAGCTGAAGCTTGAATCTCCTGCAGGATCAATATAAAGTCAATATCTGTCTGTCTTGAAGGAAGGTTCTTGGCAGTGGTTGGAGTTCAACTGTCATAGCAGTTGTTGTCTCTGTTTGAGGATGTTCATGGTTTTTGGCAGCGGATATGAACGGTCTGCTTGAGCCTTGACAACCAAGGCAACCCATTAAAAAAGCTTTATTAAATATAGGGGTGACCCCAAATAGTCAAATATTTGACGATTCGTTCTAACGAGCCTTAGTCGACTACCAATCTCATAGTCGAATATTTGCATATGAAATGTGGATCATTCCATTCAAACCATGGGGGTGCTCAATGTCTAATTTTACATTATTTTCCTGTTTCCCGTAAAAATAGTGTCTCATTTAGCCTATTTTGATATAAATATAGACTTATTTAATGTAATTCTGAGAACAGCTCTTGAAGTGTTAAATCTCCCCTGGTAATTAAAGGTGGACTCTCCCATTTAACGGGACCTGTGGAGCAGACGTACCTCAGCTGGCCTTTAAATCTTTCTACGTTCATGGCAGCTCAAAATGTCAGGAAATAAAACTTCAGTTGATCCTAAAAAATAGTGATGAAGATGAGGAGCATCTTCATGAAGAGGGCTGTGAGATCAAGGATTACCGATTACACAAAAAATGTACACGGCCAAACGAACGAGCAAGAATACCCAAAGCTCTCCGAAGCCTCAAAAACAATCCACAGCATCCCATCCTACCCCACGTCATCAGAGAGGATATTCTCAAAGACAGGATTTACAGTCAACAAAGCAAGGAGCGCACTTCTGCCCGTACACACGATGGTTTTCCTCACGTACAATTTGAAAAGACTCAAGCGGACAAAGATGCGATGAAAGACTGTTTTAAAAGGTTCTGTTAAGAGATTTAAAAACCCTTTAGCTGGTTCAGGTTTGATTTTGAACATTATAAAAATGTTTAGCCTAAAGTTGGACAAACTACCCTCCGCAGCGCTGCTCTCCGCTGTGTGAACACTGTTTAAATATCTCCTGATTCCTTATTCTATAGTGGTACGTTGTTCCATGTTTAACGGATGGTGGCCTTATTTGAGTTTTCTCTCCTTCACCTTGTTGTTTTTGCAATATAGATTAAAAAAATCTAAGTTTTATGCTTATAATATTCTGTTGTCCCTTTTACTTTAAGCTACGAGTCTCTTAATTGTAAATGGTTATGCGTAATATTGTCATGCTGTCACCATCATGCAGACTTTGGGTCAGTAAGGAAAAACAACAAACATTGGACTATTCGTCGACTATGTGCAAAATCTGATGAATTAGATTCGACTAAGCAAATCCTTAGTCGGGCTCACCCCTAATTAAATATCACCACATGGACCCTAACTTTGACAAAAACGTACATATTCTGCTTCTTAGGTTATTATTTAAAAGCAGATCTGTCCAGTTTTGATTTCAATTTGATTTCCTACAACAGTGAAAGTTTGAGGAACTTCTTTAGGACACACGAGTGGCACCATTCTGTCACCTCCAACTCTGTCTGTCATGTCTTCTTGAGGTGTCTTAATATAGATCACAACACGACTGTAACCACGTTAAATTGGCTTTTTTTGAAGGCCTGCTTCTCTCACTCGTCCCTTCTTTATCTGGGTATCAGTGTCCGAATGCAAAGTGAGATAGGGTCAGATACACTAAGTAGTCCTCTTGGGAACTGTTTGGTAAACCTTTCATTCAGGTTTATTGCCTCCATGAGGGAATGCATAGAGACGAGGAGCTTTATGAGAAAGACACACACTCAGAGAGGGAACAGGAGGAGTCAAGGTGAGGTGAAATGTTCGATTAGTTACAGGCAACGAGGGAGAGAAAAGGATGTGGATGCATTAAAGGAATGCACAGATACGTAGCTCTATTGTGTATTTTGGTGTTTGGATCTCTGGTTGGCACAATAACACAACAGCATGTGTATACTCTGCAGCTTACTCTTCCAACTGTTTGTGGATGACTCATGAACAGATCTCCTTTAGTTTCTTCTTCTCTCTGAACAGATCGTGTTTTGTTTTGGTCGTCTTGTTGCAAAGTGTTCGGGGAGCCACGCGTCAGATGCAGAGCTCACATCCAGCTTTTCCACTGCCCTGGAAGAAACTCGGGCAGAGTTTGCAAACATCCGTGGCTTTCTCCAAGACGGAGCAGATTTCCACACACAGCCTACTATGCTCCTTCTCCACCTTCCTCCCACAGTCCATCCACCGGTACGCTCTGCCCACTGAGCTCTAAAGAAGTCGTTTCACACCTTGCCTTGTTTTCAGATTGCATGACTCACACACTCCAAATATATCACTGCCACTATTTGGGTCGCCCTGCTGCTGAACTGTGTGTGCGCTCTCGCTCTGCTGCTGTTAGTGTGGACTCTCTTTATATATCACACTGGACTCTTTACTGGCCTTTAAGCATCCGGCTCATTTACTGAACACTTTTAAAGGAACAGCACGTTGCAAAATGATTTTAATGAGGTTATCTCACATTAGAGAATCAGGAAAGGATCTGGTCATCTTTAACTCGATATGATATAGATGTAATAACTCTGAATATCATCTTATACTCTTCTCTTCCAGCTCCTGCAGCTCAAGTCTTTCCGACCCTCCTCTGTGTCTTTATCTCTGTTTAACATTGGCTGGACTATCTGAGTGTTGTTCCTATGATTGCTCAGACACCAGGCCAACTAATGACAAATGCCGTCTCATGCTGAGCTGTAATTTCATTGCGTCCACGTCTGAAGAGCGAGGATGTATCATCTCCCAGTGCATGCCGGCATGTTACAGCTGAATCATGTCACATTAGCACACACCAAACACACATGCATACATGTCACACTCACACACATGCAGGTGCACACACTGATACCCCTGTGTGAACACACACACAGCCCCACAAGGTAATTTATGATAGCCATTAAAAATGCAGAGACACTCATCCACCATGTGATTGCAACAGATACATGCTTCTTCACATCCTGATTTCCAGTGCACACGCTCTGCATGCTCAATGAGTCCTGTGTAAACCGCTCTGTGGAGGCAGCGTGCGGCGGATGTAGCACAGACAGTCCATCTCTGAAACAGATATAATTTAACCCCATGACTCAACCCATTTTTAAACCATCTTCTACTTTACACTTAAGGCTTTTCGCGGCAGAGGTTCTCGCTCTGTGGCACAGCTGATCACAGGCTGCAGAGGTCAAACCTGTGACCTGCACGTCTGAATCTGAACATGTGCAGGGAAGAAGCTGTGTAAGTAGGTTTGCAACAACAACGTCACTATAAGACAGTATTTCTCAAATGACCCGTGGCACTGTTTTCATCCTGTGTTGTGTATGAAGGCTGGAAACATTCTTTGTGACATTTTGGTCATAAGCGACATAAACATTACATTACTTTCAGTGGATACTCATTCATTACGCTCCAAATAATGGGATTCTCTATGAAATAACTTTAGGCTGACAACGGTTATACTAGGGATGTAAATTTTAGGTATTTTCCGTGATCGATCTTTGGAAATGTTAACGATCAAGTATTGATTAATCATTAAACAATTACACGTTTTTCATGTCAAAAACAATACCAAATGCATCTTTATTCCCCTTGATCAAATTTTCTTTAGTGACAATGTATATAACTTACAGTATTCAATAGCTATGGATCGTATTGAGGCTTAAAAAATGTTAAACAAGCTGAATATCAACGTGTGGAGCAGGCTCATAATCTCCACGAATGCATAGTGAAGGCTCAGACTACAACATGTGGATTTACTGCAACAAGAGAACTGAACAGAAACATATTTCAGACTCACAGTGTCCAGTTTTCTGTCTACTGGTTCTTATTGAGAAAAATAAGCATGTGAACGTGGTCAGGTGTCAGCTGGGAGCGCAACCGGGTCATAATCAGTCCGGCGGCAAGAAAAAAAAGCGCTCGTGGAGACCTGTCACTCAGCCGCAGCCCCCAGCTGAGCGTCTTCGCTGTGCACAACACCTTCAGTCAGCTGATTCACATCAAAACATGCTTTCAACTTAAAACACTTCCCTGAAAGCTGAACCAAATATGATACCACATGATGTTTGTTCCACGTGATAGAAAATCAAAACAAAAAGAGTGTTTGAGTAAGTTCTTAACAGTTCTTAATTGATAACATCCCTAGTTATACCAATGAGACAATAACTGTAGACAAAAGCACCATCTCTAACCTCTCAAGGAATCTTTCCCTCTGCATCTATAGGATGTTAACTTTGTAAATCAAAACTATCACTCACAGCTGTTTCCACAGCTGACTCTAACTGAGTAACTTACTTCACCTGAAACCCCCCGTGCAGCAGCAGCAGCTGAGGTTACAGGTATTAAAATTGGCTGTACACAAATGATCGATCTGCACGCTGCTTTGTATTCTAAGTTCATAAAGAATAAGCAGTATTCTTGTTTTTAAACCAGCTGCTAAATTCTCACAGGAGCATTCGTAGCATTGCAATTTGCTTTGCCCCAAAGATGATAACCTGCTCTGATTTCCGCAACATTGAAAACAAGACGTGAATTTTTAGAGCAGCGCTGGGAAGAACAAGTCTTTTCAGAATACTTTGATTCTGTCAAACACATTTGTGTTACAGACTTTAATGAACATCTCAGTCTCCATGGGCAACAAGCAATCATTTTCCTACCCGTACAAACAAACAGTGTGTTTTTCTTATTCGCTAAAAAGAGTAAACACAAGCTGCAGTTCATATAAAACCTTTATTTTTGGAAGTGTTTTTATACCCGGGCTGCTTCAGTTTCAGATCTGTCTCTTTGCAGCCACAGCCCTCCAGGAAACAATCAATAATGAACATGTTTCCTCACACGAGACATTTTTAAATTAAAGCTCTTTGTAACTGTTGGAGAGAAGAGTCTGAGCAGAATGATTTAAAAGTAACTGTGAAATGTAAATTAGGAAGGAGGACGTGGATCTAAATGACGGTGAAATACTTCCACAGCTCAGAGTTGAACTAACAGGCCGTGTGTGGTTTTAGACGCACTCTGCAGAGTAATTCATCAGGAATTAACAGTCAGTCAGCAGCCTGAACTCTGATGGGCTGTGATCACAGTCATTAAGCTGGGAGGTATCCCTCATCATCACCTCATTTCATCAGACCACACCCTGGAACTCTGCCTGCCGTCAACCGCGGAGAAGAGACATGAGGAAAGTGCCAGATCAAACTGCTTTAGATCACACGATCCCGACGGATTACATCTGCCGCTGCGCCTGCAGCTGCCAGAGCGGGTGGGCTGGGACGCTGACACTGGAGCTCTGCAGCCTCAGGTTGTTAAGGGTGACTGATACACTAACACGGATGTCACATTAGAAGAGTTAATGGAGGGAGAACTTGGTGGTCTGCAGGGGATTAAAGGGCCTGTCATCTGGGAGTGATAAATCAAATGTAACAACAATGAACTTCTGCTGTTTTAATTTGATCACAGTTATGTAACTCTTTTGACACTGGCAGAGACCAGCTTGGCTTCAGGTGAGATGGGCATCTACTATCATAAACAGAAGGAAACCCTGTTTACCCCTCAATTAGCCAGTTCAGATACCTAACTGCATCTGAAGTGGTTTTCCAAATTCACCAAAAGAGTGTTTGTAAAAAGTGGACCTTTCTTTAGGCTGATTTATACTTCTGCGTCTACCCTACGCAGCAAGGGCTGACGTGGACATGAGCACCACATACTTGTGCGTCAATGTGTCCGTGTCGCGCAGCAATACTCCACCGAAACGCTTGAGGGCAGTGTGATCTCTCTGATAGCCGGTCGCCTGCTTCTGGCCCCTCTATGATCTCTGTTTACTTTTCCACAGAGATTCAGAGCGTGTGATGTTAATCTACAGCTGATACATGTTACTGTTTATCATACAGACATGATTACATGAAGAATAGAGAGGAGGAGATGAAAAACACGGACGATGAGCGGGAATCCCGGAAGTGCTGTAAATGCGGAAAATACAATGCCGCCGAGCGGACCAATCACAGGGCTTGCGGTCCACGTCAAGTTTACACGTAGTTACATTTTGGAGGAGGTGCACGTCAGCTACATGCATAGACCTCTGCGTAGGTACAGGAGCTATGCAGACCTCCGTTGTAGGCTATGGCGTCGATTCGATGCAGAAATATAAATCAGGTTTTAGTTTTTACCCTGTCCACCCCTACATTACTCTAAATATAACCATTATTTACTTTATTTACATCATGTTGTATGTAGATCATGGGGGGGATAAACAAAGTAAGAAGTGAGATAAGTTTTTCTTTCAGAAGCGTCGTCTCTGCAGGCCATAAGCAAGAATGCAGAATAAAGGCACAGATTAGCTTCCCTTTTCAAAACCAGAAGTTATGCACACTTATGCGTTACTCGTGATGCCATTAAGGCCCTAAATTCAAAATTAATTTTCTTTAATTGCAGGAATTTTGTTTGTAGTAGTTAAATTGCTGTAGTATCATCCTGCTCCCTACTGCTGTGACAGACATAATACCACCACTCCACTTTTGAACAACATACTTCACTTTAAAAAACTCCCTGACAGCTCAGCTGACAAGTCAAATATCATGGAAATACTCTGAGTTAGAGCTTACACCAACGAGCTAAGCATACAGGTGCATGCAACTGCATCACGAAAGACTGCATAGCACTGTCTAGGAGTGTGAGAATCACCAAAGACCTGTCGATGATAATAAAACAAACTAGGCGGCAACTGACTCCAGACCAGTCAAAATTGTGGAGGTGTGAATTCTGTAGTTTAAAGAGTAATCACTGAAGTTGTCTCCGACCATGAAGTTTCAGTGCGTCAAATATTCAGAGGCTATAGTCCTCATGTGGGTAGAAAAATCCAAATTCACTTCGTACTCTCTCTCAAGGTGTCCTGCTCTAACCACTGTCCTATCCTTTCTAATTACATGCATAAAAGCCCAAAACTACAACTTAGAAAAATGCTTTGAAATGCAAAATAATGGATTATTAATCGTGATTAAAAAAAGTGAATAATCGTGAAATTCTGTAATTAGTTGCAAGTAAATAAAACAACAGTTCGGCAGCTGTGACACACGTGGTCATAGCTGCGATCATTTTAGGTTTCTTTTTATTTGAAACAAAATATCAATGGATTTTATCTAGCTTTAATTCAATACTTTTGCACAGGTTCATTTTACATTTTTGTCTGGCTAACATAAACATGAGGCAGTAGCTTGTGTTGCTAGATGTGACAGATATCTCATTTTACGTCTTGTAAGCTGCTCCTCGATGCCTTGATTTCCCTCTAGATCAATAAAGTGTCTATCCTTAAAACACACCCATCTTTAAATAGCTCAGCAACATTTGGGAGTAGTGATGTTAAGATCTGGAATAGTTTGGGGAAGGATATTAGAGGAACAGAATCATCAGCCAAACTTAATCTGAGTTGAATCCTCGGCAGTGTTTGATATCTTCAGCAGTGAATCTGGAAGCTTCCAGCGATCACTCACTCAGAAAGCTAAAAACAGAAAGAACCTTCTGGGTCATACGTTTTTCCGTACATCCCTTCATCTGTTGGCACAGCAACATGTTGGATGGGTAAATCTTGGCATCCTCCTACTGAAATATCCCCCCCACACAATCAACCAGGCGGCCCACAACTCTGCTCTGCTCGGGCTCCGTTTCAGAAACCACCCTGCTGCCTCAGCCAATCAGAGCGCTCGCTGCCCCCACCTCCTCGGGACTTTCACCATCTGTTTGACGCTAAGATTGGAGGCTGTGTGCTGAAGTCCTGGCCTGAGACCACCGTCTACCACCAGTCCTCTGTAAGCCGCCGTGACATCATCAAGCTGAGGGGACCCCGATGGTGTTAACACAGTCCAAGAGAACCTCAACATATACACACACACACACTAACTCTCACACACACACACACACACACACACACACACACACACACACACACACACACACACACACACACACACACACACACACACACACACACACACACACACACACACGTCTGACATAATTAAACCTGTGGGGTTTGGGGCTTTGAGCTCGTATGTGTTGTGCCTTCTGTTTCTGCATGATTGCCCAGTTATAATTTCTATCTGGATTTAGGGCTTTTCCTCTGTGTACACACATGAGGTCTGCAGACGTGTTCGACTGCATGGCAACACGACTGCAGCCATCACGGCTCAGCAAAGACAGCAAACATGAAGCTCTATGGAGGGCATCTCAAACATGGGCCTGATCCACCTAGAGTAGACGGTTTGCATTTTAAAGCAACCTAAATACTGTATACATGTTTAATAAATGCCTAATAAATGTTTCATATACAAGTTTAAAGCCATGTTTATGATAAATGTGGTGTCTTGACTCCTGCAGGGGTTACAGAGCAATTTGTTTAAAATGTATGTGCTACAAAAATGTGTAAAAATGACGGCATGACTGAACTCTGGGTTGGTGTTGTTGAGAATAAAATGTTGAAATGTGTCTTTAATCGTTCCCCTGTATAATCTATACCCAGTAATTCAAGCTGCTATTTCAAGGTGGTTTTCCTGCTTTCTAATGTGTGGTACTCTCACACAGGACTTCCACCAGATCTGTGTCCAGTCCGTCTCTGATCCGCTGTGGTCTGGCTCCGTGCTCTCTCATCCGTCAACACCGGTTGTGTTTTCAGAACACAGCACGGAGCAGGACTGCCGGACAGCTGGAGTCATGTAACCGAGGTTTTCCCGTGGTAATCACTGAATCAAGGATTCTCCTCCTCCTCTCCTCATCCATGTTGTCTTTCTGGTCCTCTGAAAACCTCTGACCTGTTGACTCCAAGCCTGGCTCTGTTCATCATGACGGTTTGTTGTTGTAGTTAAGTGAAATACGATCTGATGATAACACAGAATGTTTTATTCTGAAAATTAACCGGATGTTTTCATTTTATTTTGGTGCCTGACTTCCTGTCCCGCTCCATCTGCTCTGTTGAGATTGATGCGTCGTGCTCCGGCATCCGGCAACAATAGAAGTCTTGTGTATCTGATCCGGGGGGCTCCACCATGCCAGATCAGAGATGCAATCAGAACGTAACGCAGTGGATCCAGAGGAAGTTAACACATTGACTAGAATAGAAACTGCTCAGATCTGGTGCTGTGACGGATCGTAGACGGACTGGATCTGGTGGAATTTATCCGTAAGCCTGAGAAGTTATGTAATGTGAAAATGCAAAGACTCCAGTTCCACAAGTGGCCACCAGAGGCTGGCTCCAAAAGTGAGTCAATCCCTGTCTGACCCTTGAATAATATTCCAAACTTCACAGCCGCATTTATCAAGTTTACAACCTGGTAGGAAAATAGTTTTGGTCTCTATAACTTCAGTTGTGCAGGGGTTTTATATGAAACTCCACTTTAAATCATATGTGGGATTACATTTAGGAACTATAGAGGCATCAACGGGTGATGGGAGCTGACTGCTAGGTGTCACATTGGCTTTTTTAGGTCATGTTATTGCTTTTTGGAGAACTTTCATGCAAATCAGACAAGTCAACAACCCCCACAACCAATTTTTTTCAATTTGGATTATCAATTTAGAGACTGATTTTTAGAGATTTTAGGAAACACTAAATTGCTAAATGGATGGCTCATGAACTATCCACTGGCATAGACTGCTTAGCATTACTGGCCCCATTCCTGCATTACTTCCTTATCTAACTATGGTCACTTCAGGTTCCAGAAACAAACATGGCTATAGTTCCTACCAATAATATCAAGTCATGGTAGCTATATCTACAGTATAAATTTAGTTATGCTCTGAGTTAACATGAGATGTGCAGATGTATGGAGACACCAGCACTGTTGTCAACCTCTACTTCATCAGCCTGATCTATCGCCTCATGAATCTCATCATGGCAGCTCCTAAAATAATACTTCTTGGAGTTTTTGTTTCCCTTTGGACTCACACCAGTGTCTCCTGCATTGACCTAAATTCCCCCTGACTGCAGTCTCAGGCAGACTACATGAATCTGTGTGCTGTGCCACCTGATGCCCCACTTTCTGAACGACCCAAACGCTTCTTCTGATTGCTCCAAATTTGCCACCGTTGGGTCTTAATTGGCTTCGGATGATGTGTGTTGTTTAAGATTTGGGTAAAAGGGAGCCTGAAGATGTTGTTGAACCTTTACGATACAAATTACAAACTTTGTGAAGTACATCGAAGGCGGCAAACAACACATCCGTAAAAACAAACAGGTTTCTAATCAGCGTACTTTGCAGTTGGTGTCAAACTTATGGAAATCATCTCAAGATAAGGTCTTTAAAGGGGAGAGAAAGAGAAATGAGAAGGATATTTACTGTTTGCATGATTTGCTTGATGTTGCTAAAGGTCAGAGTGAGTGCTTATTTTGCAGTAAATTACCACATTATGACTGAGTGTGTGTGCAGAGATGAAAAAAGCAAACAGCCTGAGCCGTCCTCGCTCCAGCTCTCTGTGTGTGTTTCTCTCTCTCTCCCACAGAAACACAGCTCAGCTCCAGCTGGAAGCAGAGACCCCCGGCTAGAGATATCCCTCCGTCTGTCGCTCCGTGTCTGTCACTCAGTGTGTTGTGTCTCTTCAAAGAATCCCCCCCCACCTCCCCGCTTCCCCTCCTCCTCCATCCTCCACATCACCACCAACCCACGGTACTGACAACACACCAGGGAGCGACAGTGATCATCTACTTAATGACAGGGCCATCTCTCTCTCTCCCCGTCTCATCTCTCTCCTCTCTCCTCTCTCTCTCCGTGTTGCCTGGTAACCAATGAACTGAGGCTTGTAAACAAAAGTCAAACAGACTCTGCAGCTGAATGTTTATGAGTTTTGGCAACCTGTGATCCCACAAGGTTGGAGTTTTGGCAGCTGGATTGAGGCAGAAAAAAACACAACTCCAGCTAGCTTCACTTATTTTAGATCAGTCATGTAGCCTGACCTTACCCTGCCATGCAGTCTTCTCCTATGAGGAAAGGATCAGGGTCAGGAAAGGTTATGATCAGAAACAGGAAGTGCTCAATGCTTCCAAATCTGTGGTTTGAGCCTCTTTTTTTCCATCTTATTTTGCTTTATTTGTGTATTTATTCCCCTGACTTATATGGAAAGCATAAATATTTAGCTTATATTGTGTATTTCAGAGTAAGAGGGGTTAAAGAGACCGACCTTTTTAGTCTCACTTTTAACTGAGTTTTACTCTTATAATAGTCACCTTACTTTATTTATTTGTAGGTTTATCATCTAGTTCAAATTGTAGTCACTTTTTATTTTATTTATTGATTTATTTATTTTAGGAATAGTATCTTATTTTCTTTTAATTGTTTAATATTTTAGTGTTTTACTATCTTATTAATACGTCTTTTTTTTGGTGCGTTTAATTTCCTGTGTTGAGTTTTAACATTTTATGTTTCCTCCAGTGTTTTTTCATGAGATATCATGAGAGCGTTTCCTCAGTTTGTTCAGAAACTTATTTTTATTTTTATTTTATTCATTTTATTATTTATTATTATTGGGATCAGGATCAGATCTTTTTATTTTTATATATATCTTTCTTTCTTTTTAATTTATTCTATTTTAAGTTGTTTTTATGTGCAGCACTTTGTGTTACAATGTCATTGTATGAAAAGCGCTTTATAAATAAAGTCTAATTGATTGATTGAAAGAGGGCAAATCTGCATATTTATGCTTGTTTTTTTTTTAAATAAGATGTCATAATTTCACAGCTATAAGTTAAGTTACTGACAGAGATTACTTATAAAAAAAAGTGATGTACTGTATGATAGGTTTTAGGAAACACGTTTGAACTTGAATAAACTGCTCCAAACATCCTTCTTGTTGAGTGTCCTCTCCTCTCTTAAATGCAAGTCCTTCACGCTTAAAGTTTAAAATTCAGATCATCAGACGTTTGTGAAGCGATGCAAAGAAAAGCATCTGTGGCTGACCAAGGACGTCCATCAGCTCTGTGTCTGGTCTGTCTCCGATTCGCGTCCGGTCCATCTCTGTGTTCTCTTTTTCGTCAACACCCACCGGTTGTGTTTTCAGAACGCAGCACGGAGCTGGAAATAGCATGACGGTTTGTTGTTGTAGTTAAGTGAAATACGATCTGGTGATAACACAGAGTGTTTTATTCTGAAAATTAACAGGATGTTTTCATTTTGTTTTGGTGCCTGACTTCCTGTCCCGCTCCATCTGCTCCGTTGAGAATGATACGTTGTGCCCCGGAATCCATCAAAAACACAAGTTTTGTGTCTCTGACTGGATCAGAAATGCAGCCGGAACACAACAGAGCGGATCCAGAGGAAGTTAACACATTGACTAGAATAGAAACCTATCAGATCTGGGGCCATGACGGATCTGAGATGGACTGGACACAGATTGAAGGATGAGAATCATTTTCAAGACGAGAACAGCAGAGATCCGTTGACACGTAGCATTAATAAAAATATCTTCATAGCGTTAGTCTCTGTTGCTTTGTTCCCCATCATGTTGTGAACGTTACACTCTGGTTTTCCCAGGTGATGTCATGTCCTGCCTCCTGAGACTCCTTGTTTGTAAAGAAGAAAACAAAGAGGGGAAGTCGATAACGGCTCTTTTATTTTCTTATCCACTTCTTTGACCTTTGAGTGTGAATGAAGGGGACCTCGGCCGACAACTCCTGATGTTTATTTATGCTGTTTTACTGCCTGCTCTCATTGTTATTCACTCCTCGGACCGTCTGCTAAATACATCAACATGAGGTGAGAGCAGAGCATCACCCTCCTCGGAGAGTGTTTTCTCATCTTTCTGCATCATAAAGGCTACAGCACAGAACATGGTGTCTATACAGCTCTCCTGGCTTGTCTGCAGGGTGTTTGTTTGAAATGATGAACCTCTGTGTGCCTCCTGTGGGGTTACACAACCTTATGATAACAGTCTAGGCCTTCAGCTTCATCCACACCCAAGCAGCAACCTCCGGTCTCAAATGATGAATCCCATGTGGAAGTGTTATAAACTGCAATACATCGAAAATCCGCTTGAGGCTGCAGAAACATAGAAATGGGAAAAAGACGATCTTTGCAGCATTAATAAAAAAGCAGCTTGGCCCTACGAAGCTAATCTCTCTATCGGCACATACTGTACGGGGGGTGAATTTTTTTCTAACGTGATGGTTCAGAAGATATTAAGATTACGAGTTTTACCCAAATAAGGACATGACTGACATGACTCCCGGTCGGGAACACATAGCTGTTGGCTATGAGGCTCACAATACGTCACACTCTGCCTGGTTGAGTTCCGCATTTCCAATATGGCTTCAGCGGTTGATTGGCTTCAAAACAGCTCTCAGGAACAGATGGGTGACGTCACGGATACTACGTCCATATTTTATACATTCTATGTCCACACCCTGTGATTGAGCTCAGACATTCTGTGTGATCACAGAGCTGCAGGAGGACAACGGTGCACGCTAGGCAACAGGCTTGATGTGTGTTTGCAAGTTCTGTCACATCCAGCTCCTCGCTCTGAAATTAAACAGTGGTTAAATCAACATTATGCAGCGTAGTTAGCTGAATGGCTCATTTAAAGAGCGTCGTAGGGCATACATAATTAAGCCGCCTGTAATTGATTTCTATCTCCGTCTTATTCTGGAGAGACGAGGCTGGACGGTGTTTCTGTTATTAAATAAAGCAGGATAAAAATAAAGTGGGTGCCTGCGAGGACAGTGATGAGTCTCAGAGAGGATCAGAGACGAGGAGGGAGAGGAGGCTCGTAATGAAATTTTCTACATTACGAGCTATTCCCCAAACAAAAGCATGTTTTTGTCTTACACGGGGATCCACTTTGTCCCTTGATCAGCTTCCTCCATGGTAACGGCACCTTTTCCGTTCCTTTTTTTAGACACCTCGAGATGGTGAATCACAAAGGGGAAGACAAATGTGAGGCGTGGGAGGCAGCAGAGGGGAAATGAGCGGTTGTGCTCTTTGGCAAGGAAAAGGGTTTCCCCATCTCTCTTATCTCTCGTTTCCTGAAAATGAAAAGTGACTGAGCTTTCTTTTATTTGTTTTTAGAGGAGACAGAAGACAAAACAAGAGCTGCGTTTGCTGTCACTCACTCCACAGAAAGGATTGGTTTCAGTAAATAGTTTCTGTTGCTAATTTAGAGCCAACAACAGACTGAGGAGCGAGTGTAGTCGAAAACAGATGCCCGACTCCAAACCGGAGAAAGAACAAAAACATAGAAGCGTTTCCACATGACAGGAGGATTTGCTGTTCTCTCCCGTCACTGTCTCCCCTGCTCTCTCTCTCACACACACACACACACACACACACACACACACACACACACACACACACACACACACATACACACCACACACACACACCCTCCCAGTCCTCATTATACCGCTCGCTGTGACATGACAGCCAGCTCACTCGGGGAACCCTTCTAAACCCGTAGCTTTTGGCAACCAACCAAATGTAAGAGCTAAAAATAGCCTATCAAAAAATTGCAGGCGTTCTAATTTGAATAATTCATTGTCACTTTAAGGCGGTGAAGTCAGCGCTGGAGGGGAGGGTGGGGAGCTGAGGTGCAGACAAATGAATCCCTGCCAGCCGCTGTCGGTTTCATTTACACTGAGACTAAAAGGGTCGAGAGAAAGGCAGATTCTAAAAATCCTGCTCTCTATTCTGCACGCTCTGATGCACAGAGTGGAGTTGTCACTGATACCTTCATAATACGCTAACCTTTAGTGTTTAAAGGGGCTTTGACAGCTTAAGGTCTCATATTACAAAGACAGGAGCCCTACTTTCAAATTCCTACCATGAACCGGTTTGTGAAAGGATGTATCAGAGATCAGCACGACTGTTAGTGACAAAGGAGAGGGACCTTTGTGTATTAAGATCACTCTGAGAACTCATCCAGTATCATCACATGAAGGCCTCTGGGAGCGAGTGCGACCTTTCAGCACCACTGGAGAGTCCAGGGGTTAGCAGGTCTTTCTGCAACACTCCCTTTTCTGAGCACTGCCTTTGTTTACAATCCAACTAGCAACCCAAGAGACCAGAGACTGACAAGACTGTTAGCTGAGCTTGTATGCTGTCAAATGGTTTATATTTATTTTTTAATATGGAGGAGTGCATGTACAAAATTTCAAATCATTTGTTTACTGTCTGACGTCCAGGGATCCCTGATTAATGTGACACTTTCAGGAGTTCCAGTTTGGTTGCTTTCTCTGCTTCATATAAGTCCTGTAGGAGTGGAAGTATTTTTCAACAGAAAGGCATAAACTTGGTCTCAACAAATTTTCGAACAGTTTTTAAGTCCATATTAACACATTAAAATATTACAGATGTAAAGCAATTCCTCAGGCATCAAAATAATGAAATATACTTTATGATCTTGACTTTTAGATTAAGTGTTCAAATAAACGCTGCACTGCCGCACCAGAGTGGTCTGAAACCATGACTCAGAGGGAGGAGACAGCTTCAGTGTTTATTCTGTCAGATACAGGGTTTATTTTGTTAAATGATAACACTGCTACACATTAGGAAATGTGCAGGAGTGCATGTATAAAATGTTAAATCAGTGTCAACAAGGTGTGAAGTTTTTACAAGATAATTACGTCCAGGGATCCGTAGTTAATGAGACAACATTTGCACTTTTCAGGAGTTTCAATTTGTTTGCTTTCTCTGTTTCATACAAGTCCTATAGGTGTGAAACTATTGTTTCACAGTGAGCAATATGCCTGGTCTAAATGTGAGTATGACCTAGATTAAGAAAAGTTGTATATTAGTGTCAGAAAAAGTGGGTAAAACCACATTTTAGAGGCGTAAGGAATTACTTATTTGTAGCGTCCATTTTTCTCCTGTACTTTAATAAATCAACACAAGACAAGTGGAAGAAGCACGTCCAAACTCTGTATATACGACCATCAGAGAGCACATGAACACACCATCAAAGGGAACATGGGATAATAAGTAAAGGTGTCCGTCTAAAATTAAAAACTATGGTTAAAGATTTCGGTTTAAATGAGCGATGATTTCATTGACAAAGAGAAGTTTCTGATTGTGAAAAGTGTCTAAACTCTCCTCTCTGTTACTGTCATGGTTCTCTGTCATTAACTTTAAAATCTTCAGTTCTTGCTGTCTGTAAAATCATGCCTGATGGAAAACAAACTCAAGATAAAGATTAAAGTGAGCCGCAGCAGCAGAAAGCATGTGAAAGCTTGTCGTAATATCACTCAAAATAAAACAAAGCTGCGTTCAACCTCTCCAATCAGACTAAAATACACTGCTTGAAGTTCCCGGGGGAGGCTGTGATACTAAATATAACCATCACACACGCCTCCCTCTGCTTCTCTCTTTCGTCTGCCTATCAATGTCTCAGCTCTCTGCCTATAGCTCAGCCGGGCCATTGACTCAGGAACGCTGATGTTTATGTGAGCATGTCTGCAATACAGCAGCATAAATTATACCCACGATGCACTTGTGTATTCCCTGAGACCACATCTATAAAGAGAGGATCAGGAGGACATGACAGGACGGTTGTACTTATCATCCCTCTGGACAAACATGGACTAATTGGAAATGTTTAATGGGATAAAAAGAGAACAAATAATGAATGAAGTGCTGAAATTGAAAAGAAAGTTGTACAGGTGAAAGTAAGAAGAGGGGATGAATTAGTCTCATTTGTTTGATTAGTTTAAAAGCTTTAGAATTATTTTCATACTGCATTTTAATCATCCAGCAGCAGCTCAGATGTCTGTAGACGTTAGGAGATATTTTCTCTTAGACTTAAAACTAGTTTGAACACTCACAATGTTTCATCCCTTCTTTCTCTCAAATGTCTCAGTTGGATTGTAATATCCACCCCTTCCCCTGAAGCCACCCCGTCCCTAAAGAAAGTTGCCACTTCACAAATCAGTGCTTATCTTAATAGCCCAAAAGATGCCATTACACGCAGACGTTCCCCACTGAGGACACTGACTGCCTAAAAGACGCCAGCCTTTGAATCCCAGCTCAAATCCCACTCCCCAAATCCTCAGAGACCAAATGTGACATTAATCACATTTCAAGGCTGCGACACATCGGAGAGTCCGACACGATAATCTGAGACGAAGAGGATCAGAAAGACAAAGCTTGACTGGAAGACAAGTCGCCTCATTTGACTTAACTGTGTTGATATTTCTATGGCCTGTGACATGTTTGATTCTGCGTGGCACGGAGCGCTCCAGGCCCCGGTTGTCCCCAGAGTTTAGAATGCATGGTTTGACAACGGGATCAGGAGTGGTGGTGTCAGTGAAGGCGAAGTGAGGCTGTGTCTGCTGGAAGTGTGTGAAACAGAAAGAGTTACTTTTTCATATTTGTTGGACATGTGTTGATTCAACACCGACTGCTTCTGTCAGGGAATTATTGACAAGTTGAACATCCAGGTGGCTCAGACACGCTGTGAAAATCAGACATCCAGGGGGATTGTTTTTGGCACAAAATCACATCTTTCACTACTTTGGATTCCTCATGAAGGCAAAACAAACCGAAATAGCACAGATGGATCATAGCAAGCGTCTCCAGGAGTGATTGGAGACATGAAACAAGTCTTAAAACACAGATATTAAAAATAGAGGGTCATGATCATAGAGAGTTATGTGTGACTGATTTTAAGCAAAACATGAACCGATCTTTTGCAACTTACAATCATCAAAAATGTAAGATAGAGCAACTAAATCTGCACTGTTATCCCAACAGTTTTGAAACTATCATGCTTAGATTCACCAAACTGATGACGGCTAAAGCTCATCACACGCTAGACGATCTTAAAACCTGATTTAGGGACAGATTCAAGGCTTGTCATAACTGATCATTTGCCCAAATGATCCTCACGTATATGGTGTCAATACGACTACTTTGCCTCCCAAAAGTGTTGGAGCTTCCCCAACCTGGGAGCATCAATATCAAACAAATTGGACTTCCTCTGATGAAATACCCTCAATAACCAATGAGAGGAGCAGACTGGAAAGCCTCATCAGCCGGATGTTTTGTACATTTAGAGCTCACAAACATGGCAGCAAACGTAAACACAACTGTACCCCTAGTCAAGTGGAATATTGTAAAAAAGAAGCAGCTTGTGGAATTATTCACCAATATGACCTGCTGTTTTAAAATGGGTTCAGATCAAGCGGCAACCTCTGGTCTAAAAATATGAGTCCAATGCTAAAGTGCTAAAAACTGCAGTTTATCGAGGATCTGCTTGAGGCTGGCTCCAGAAGTACCGGAAACCACATACATACCAATTAAAAAAGCCGATCTTTACAGCAGAAATAAACATGTTTACAGTCTGGTACAGAAGACGAGTGTACTGTAGTCTGGATAGCTCATTCTCGATCGGCACACACTGTACGGAATGAATTTTTTTCCAACACGGCAGTTTTGAAGATATTGAGATTACGAGTCTTCTTATGAGAGGCACAGCTGACTTGATTGACAGGCAGGAACACTGTAGCTGTTGGCTAGGAGGCTCAAAGCCCACCTCTTTAAGTCACAATTGCTCGAAAGCAGTAATATGGCTGCCGCCGCCGATTGGCCTCAAAAAAACAGGGATTCAAAAACAGATGGGTGACGTCACGGATACTACGTCCTTCACGGATACTACGTCCTTCACGGATACTACGTCCATATACATACACCCTGTGTAACATCAGAAAGATCAGACTCTACCTGTCAGAGCGATCAAACACCTGGTACAGTCTTCATTACATCATGCATTGACTAACGCGCCTCCTTCCTGACAGGCCTCCCTGTATGCACCTTCAAACCTCTGCAGCATAACTTGTCTTCCACAACCACATTATGTGCACAACAATAAAAGTCAACACCTCCACCACTCCTGCTTGTGACTTTTGCAGCGAAAGTTTCCAATACAGTCCAGGTGAAAAAAAACAGACGCAGTAAATGTGCGATGTCCAGAGAAGTCACTGTACAGATGTTCACCCAGCTTTGTTAAAAACTGATCAGAGCACTTCTTCTTCCTGTCATCTATTTGTAGACAAGTCCAGAGGAACATATGATCTGTGTGCATGTGTGTGTGCGTGCTTGTGTGTGTGTGAGTGTGAGTGTGTTTTTCAGCGTGCCGGGGTGTAAAAAATTGATGTCAGTATCTGCTCTTTTTTCTGTTGTGATTAAAAGCCTTGTTGGCAGGCGTTTGCTCAGCCCTCCCAAGCTTTCCTGAATTCATGAATACATTATTGTCATTTAAAAGAAACAAACATGCAATTAAATGGAGAGCACGAATAAAAGAGGGAAACAAGCCCAGTAAACCAGCAGCACATCCTCCTTTGTGTTTGACCGAGTCTGCTCAGGAACACGGTGCACACATGACACCGCCTCCCGCTGACTCTTGCAGCCGGTCCCTTCAATCACAACCTGCTGGAAACAACGTGTACCTTTGCGAACAAATGAACCTCCTGTCTGTCACTTTGCTGTTATTTGTGTCCTGATGAGCTTCATGCTCCAGATTTCTTCGGCTTAATTTAGCTGCATCAAACTGGGTCACATACAAACAACCGGGCTGGGCGGGTCCAAAGCGGATCAGTCTGGGTAAAAAGTTCTCCTCCTTTGTTTGTGCACAGGTGGCTCCAGACTGCTGAAATCCAAACCTAATGTGAGCAACAGATATAAATGATCCCAGTGCGGGAAGGTACTGCTCACCTCCAGACTCTGATAAGCAAAGTAAAAGGTGTTTTGTCTCACACATTGTTTCAGGGTTAAAGCCGATAGCTCTGGAGTAGAGTTCATTGTGGAGTCATGAATTTTAGTGAAACGCCAGACAGATGCATTAGGCCCGAAAGGGAGGATTTACATGCAGAAGACATAACTGGAAGCAGGAAGTAGGTCTGACCTTGAAGCAGAAGGAGAGGCGGTAAGGAGAGTGGAGGTCGTGTGGTGGAGACGACAGCAGGGCGGAGACAACAACTCTGAAGATTTAATCCTCAACTCGTGCAAAGAATGTCAACAATGTAAGTTTTATGTTAATGGACCAATCGAATTAGAGCATGAAGACACTGTGAACATGTTTTGTCTCATCTCTTCAGACTGAATACCAATTTAGTTTTACTGTCATTGCTCAGGCAGATGTCATGTTCTTAGAAGGGATGTTATTTTCAATAAGCAATGACTGGCACATCTGTCTCTAACGTCATTTCTGTTTGTTTACATCAGGGTAAACAACTACTACTGAGGAGCACTTGTTTGTCTGTTTCTAGTGAGTCTCAGTTTTACTGTTAACAGTAATTTGCACAGAGGCATCGCTCTGATTTTCTTGCAATTAATAGAGTTCAGTCAGACAACTCACGTTTAAATTGTTTATTGTAACAGCAAATACATATTCATGTTTGGCGCCCAGGCCCCGGCCTCATCACTCCCTGCAGATAAGTTTACATGCAGACATTGAGGAATGATGAGCAAAACATACTAAACACCCCCCGGAGCCTGCAGGTGGAAGCTGGGGAGGCGGCGGGGAAGAAGAAAATATCAGCAATAGGCATGCAGCAGCAGAGGCGTTGACAGGCAGAGGGAGAGATGGGAGATTTTCCCCAGTTTAAATAGACCGCCAATTTGAGAGGCAGAGGGTAGGATTGGATGATGGTTATGAAAGTGGGACATGTGACCTGTATGGCATTGCAGCTCGAGTTGTCTGGCTGAACTAGCTCGTAGGTGTCGCTCCATTTAGTTCAGGAAGGCCATGAAGTCAAGCTCGGCCTACAGAACATCAGCTGTTCTTAACGCCAGCTCCATCAGCTGATTACATCTACGCCAAGCGGCAACCTCCAGTCTCAAAATATGAAGCCCATGCGGAAGAGTTATAAACTGCAATTCATCGAGCATCCGCTTGAGGCTGGCTGCAGAAACACCAGAAATCACATACACACCAATTCAAAAAAGACGATCTTTGCATAAAAAAAAGGTTTACAGCCTGGTTCAAAAAACGACTTGGGTCTACGTCGCTAATCTCTCTATCGACACACACTGTACGGGGGGTGAAATTTTTTCCAACGAGATGGTTCCGAAGATATTAAGATTAAGAGTTTTGCCCAAAATGAGGACATGACTGACTCGACTGACAGGTGGGAACACAGCTGTTGGCTAGGAGACTCAAACTCCGCCTCTTTACCTCATACTAT
This sequence comes from Notolabrus celidotus, assembly GCF_009762535.1. Taxonomy (NCBI): domain Eukaryota; kingdom Metazoa; phylum Chordata; class Actinopteri; order Labriformes; family Labridae; genus Notolabrus; species Notolabrus celidotus. The sequence continues at coordinate 22,495,291 of NC_048292.1, forward strand.
GCTTGGTTGAGTTCAGCATTACCAATATGGCTCCCGCCGATGATTGTCTTCAAGACAGTGCTCAGATGGATGACATTATACAGTCTATGATCTACGCGTCCAATTGGCAAATAACAAAATGGTTGTTCGATTTAAACTGCTTCAGCCTGCTTTCTCTTGCTGCTCCCCCTGCAAACCGCTTCACCTCCTCCACCCCAGCTCCTCCTTTCTGCAGTGTCCAATTTTACCAGTGTCATATGTATTGTCACTGATGCTCGCTCTGTTCTGTACCCCGGGGGTCTTTGCTACTGCTCTCTCTGCCTTGGCTTCTCCTGTTTGCACATGAAAGAGAGAGGAGGCGTGCTCTCCCTGCCTCAGGCTTTGCCATTCCACGTATGCATTTGGAAAGGCAAGGAGCTCCAAGAACAGATCCATACCACCAAATATAACTTATTGCAAATGTTTGTTTGATGAACAGAGGTTGTATCGACTCTTTTTGATGCATTCAAGGAAATCTGGAAATCTCAATGCTTATTAATTTTAGTAACAGAGTTGAGCAGATGCTTTGCTCGAGTTGAAATTTCTAATCTAGATTTAGCTCACTTGAAGTAACTTACTATTGGAATCAAGTCATTAAATATCAGCTTGTGATGTACCAAAGTTTAGTTCATGGACTTATAAAAGCATATTGTGGCTTTGTTTAAAGACATGTAACCTTTAAAAGAGTCATCTTTTTCTGAGAAGAAGATCTCATCACTCACAGAAGCCTCAGTAAAAATGAGTCATGTCAAATGGTACATCTCATTCCTCTGTGTCGTCCTCATTCACTGACTCCGGCAGCAGATCTGCATTATTCGACATGTTCAGGGCCGAAGCTTTCACCGAGAGACTGGGTAGGGAAAGCCACTGTTGCTATGGCAATGGGGAACATGTAAGTGGCGGTTGAGGAGCACTCTGACAAAAGACAAGGCCAGATCCGACAGCGCCCGCACCGATCGGACCGGAGCTGCATGCCGAGGAGTTCTTACATCACAGAGACTCGTGCCTGAGACTCTGTACCTCATTATGTCTGTCAGCACGCAGCAGCTGTTACAATGACTGAATACACTGAGACAGAGATACGGGCTGATATGACAGCTGAACCTGAGTGAGTAAAGACAACTTCTGCGGGCCATAGCTGCTTTCTTTGCTCCGTGTTAGTGACAGAAAATAGACAACGAAGTTCCACATTCTTCAGTTTTACATGTCTTACTTGTGATATGTGAATATTTGATATCCCTTCCTGCTCTACATTCACAAATTGTTAATGAACTTACTGCGACATGCTCCCTAATAACAGCTATGTGTGTACTTCATTTATCTGCTACTTACTTAAAGCTGCTGTGAGGAACTTTTGTTTTGTATCGATTCTGGCACCCCCTTGTGGACAAAGTAGTACCTCTTATCTCTTGTCCTATCCATGCAAAAGTAGTGTTTTCAACAAAAATCTCATCCTGTTGTCTTTTAACAGTTAACTTTATCAGGCATTGTGATTATTTTCCATGAAAACAGTCAAATAAAAGCTGTTTCTGAAGCGAGATGTCCATCATGTGGTCTGACACCTACCCCCTCAGGGTGGTTTCAGGCATTAAACATGACAACAGAGAAGGTGTCAGTGTTGCTGCTGATGGTCTTGTTTGCTATTGAAGGTCATAAAGAGGCATCAGTATCATTTTCAGTCTGTTTCTCAGCCAGTTCAAAACTCCTCACAGGGCCTTTAAGATAAACTCAAATGCAAGATGCTCACACAGTCATTCCTTTTGTGAAACCAAGAGTCCAAAACTTCCAAACTATTTCTTTCTTTTATAAATGATGAAGAGAAACTAAACCTCACATTTAAGGAGCTGAAAGCAGCAGGACTTTTGTCATTTTTTCTAAAAAACTGCAAGAAGCAGGGCGCTGTTGCCGGACTAGTGGTCTAAGCAAGTGCACCAAATGCAGAGTATGTAGTCCTCGTCATAGTGGTTGCAGGTTTGACTCCCGGCCTCGACCATTTGCTGCATGTCTTCCCCTACTCTCTGAATTTTCTTTCTCTCTACAGCTGTCCTATCCAGGTAACAATACCCCAAAATATAACTTAAAAAAAACCCTAAAAAGCTGCTATAAACTTTAATCACTTATGAAAAGTGCTCGCAATAAGGTGCAATTCCATCAGTGTAACGATAAATCAGCAATTTCTTTCAACTCTTAAAGTTCAGCATGTCCTCAAAGCAGCAAAGTTGTCTCCTCTGCCTTTCAATGTTGTATTTCAAATGACTCATTGTCTAGGATTTCACTCTTCAAATGAAGGATTGGTCTGGCTGAAAGGTATCTGCAAATGTTTGATTAGAGTCTGGAAAGTCAGCCTTCAAGAGTCAAAAAGTCAGGTTTGTACTCTCAGCCACCGAACCCAGTCTTCTGTTTACCCCGTCTATCTAGTCTGAGTGGGACAACAACTGCTCAGTTTTTGAGTAATGGCAGCACCATCAGAGAGCACAACACAGGAATCAGCAAGTAGACATGACTATAACCATGAAACAGTGTTCTCTGTTTGACTCTTAATAAATATTTCTGTGTAATGGACACAGAGCAGAGTTTGTGTTCATCAGTAGATTTCTCAGAGGGTTCAAGCTTAAAATTTTTTCCTTAAAATAGATTCACTTTCCAATTACAGTGATGAAACCAGTCCCAGCAGGACTTCTGTTATCACACTGCCCGTATCCATGAATCCTTCCCCAGCTGGACAGCAGGGAGGCTCCTGCTGAAGCCTGATTGCAGGGCAGAGCTGGCTCCTGTGGTACCCTCTCTCCTCCCTGCAGGCTACTTGAAATTGCGGGTCTCACTTTGCTATAATGCTCGCCAAGATGGACGCCCACGGGCCAAATGTGAGTGAGTAACACAGCAGGCCATAAAGAGAAGTCCGGCCAGTGATATAATCCCTTGTGGGATTTACTGTTGACCTATTAAGGTCATAGAGAATGTATTACAGCTGGCTATAGAGCATCATGTTCGGCTTGAGTTTCAATATTGATGCTCTGATGAAAGTAGTGGAACAACTTCCAACACGTTCTGTTTGATATACCTGTCTCCTGAGATACAGCATCATACGGACATCAGTACCAATAAGGAAGAATAATTAGATATGCAATTTCTCTTCTTACATAAAACTAGTTCAGGTCAGGTATCAAGGTGTTGATAAGAGTTTACAGTCTGAGCCTCCTCTTCTGAAAATAAATGTACTGATATCTTAAAACACAGGGTGCTGGTGGCCTAGCGATCTAAGCACCCCACGTATAGAGGCTACGGTCCTCATCGCAGAGGTCGCCGGCTCGACTCCCAGCCAGTCAACCATTTGTTGCATGTCTTCCCCCTCTCTCTACTCCCTTCTACTTTCCTGTCTGTCTTCAGCTGTCCTGTCAATAAAGGCAAAAAAGCCCCCCAAAAAACAAAAACAAAAAAACCCACAAACACCTCTAAATTGTACTTTAGTTATTATCTCAGCTGGGCTCTCTCTCTCCGCTCTCTGTTTGCGACTAATCTCCACCTTCAGAAGGTCACTTCATAAACATCATACGTATTGATCCACAGGTGAGACAGCCATTAGCGTGATCTGAATTCTGACTGCCGACCACCATGAATCACGTCTCTTCTAAATTGGAATTTGATGTCTGTGCAAATGGAGAAAACCTGGGCTGATTCTACAAGTCCCCCGAGGGCTTGACAACCTTAACAATGAATAAATTCAGGTATGATGCAGCCCAGTCACACTCCCCTCTCACCTCTACTAGCCCCAGGGACACACACACACTCACACTCCCACACACAGGCAGACACAACACCAGAAACCTGAATGTTAATGCAAATGAAGGTCAAGGCAGAGGTGTTTTTTTATCAGGCCTGTGCTGGTCTGGGATCTGGGCCTTGTGACTGATGAGTGTCCTGCGGCTAAATGTGAAACACCTCTTTACCAATCTGACACAGTTCATTTCCTGCGTCAGGGGGACGTATAGCATTCAGCTGGTCTGTACTCGTGGGAGCTATGTAAAAAATAATTGGCAGAGAGATGAATTATTTATCTGTTGTTTAGGCCTTGAACTGACAGAACATCTAATCATTTTCAGATATGACAGAAAGTGCCTGAGTTTTCTGCTGGTATTTACCGGATTATAACTTATGGATAGCCTGTTAAAGGTTAATCAGGGAGGCCGGCCGGAAGCAATCTACTTTTCAGGGGAGGAAATGACATTTCACAATCAGAAGGTCATTTGCGACCACACCAGATGTTAATTTATGACATCTTCAAACAACTTCAGACACTGTTAAATTACACTTTTTCAAGTTGAGACTGATTGAAGTTAATTGTATATGTCACCAAAAGCTGTTTATTTATATCACACTGTATGCACAACTCAGGATGAGAGCTGAAAATGAGCAAAAACTACAAACTCTCCATGAGAAACATTGCTTTCATGCAAACACATTCAATAAAACGATGAAGGTAAACGTTTAAATCTTTTAAAGCTCCTGTGAGGTGAATTTAGCTGATTATAAAACTGGCTGATGTTTCTATGTGAGCTGCAAAAGTAAACCAGACCATCCCCATGAAGACGGAGTACTCCTACATTGTTATATTTAATGTCTGAAACTACTGGGTTGGGGGGGTAGGTGTCAGTCGTTATTTACCCTGGCAAAGATTTTAAATGAGTCATTAGATGAAAGTCAAAGTAACGCAGAATGAGATTTTATTTGCAAATCACAATTTACACATGATCAGGACAAAGTCAGTCAGGAAATAAGGTGAACCACTATGTCCACAGGGGGCGCCAGAATCAACACATTCAGAAAGATCCTCACAGGAGCTTTAAATTAAATAACGATTAACACATTTAAATGAAATAAACTGTGCAAATGAAGCACATATGTTATCATGTTTTAATAACATAATAATTAAAATACAATGCATTCTATCGCAGGGGTCCCCAAACTTTTTAGTCTGTGACTCCCAAAGTAACTATGTTGCTAAATGTTGCTCACAGCTGCATGCAAGAACAATTAAGTCAATCCAGAAACCTGCGTATTTCTTTGTAATTAAAAAAAGGCTGGAAACATAATTTCCACAGGGGTCATGTGACAATACAGAGAGTTTTTTTTTTTTAACTACGTGGTTTTTATCTCAAATTTAGCTACAATTATAGTAGATATTTTTACACTAAAGGATACATTATGCAGTTTTAGATCATTCTAAATTGTTATTATTTTTTGAGAGGCATCTCACAACCACCCACTTTGGGAACAGCTAGTCTATCAGATGGATGAAGAATCTGGTAATGGTGTAAATTGTTTCCATTCATTTTGCGTAATTTAAAGCATTGGTTTTGTGCTCCTCATCTTCAGATTTGCTCTCTGAGACACCGTGCTACTTGGTTGCATGGTAGTTGTTTAATATCTCTGCTGCATTTTCTTAAACCAGCATGTTAACTTGTTGGTTAACTTGTCCTACATTGGTGTTTAACCTCAGTCACCATGTCTCTCCGTTTAGCAATGTAGCATTGAGCAATGGCTGGCCTCAGACACTCTACAGGTAAGTGGTGTTATCCACTGTTGTAATAAATATTATTTAAAGACCAAACCCTGAATTAAAGACGATCCAACTTTTTTCCAGATGTACTGTAAATCAAAAGGGTCAGGTCTGTGGCGACGCACACTGTGATGAGTGTTATTCTGTTGGACAGGACCACACTGACTGTCCCCTTTGCACATCAATGAGTCATGTACCCTCATGACCCTGTCACCTTGTCACCACTTTTTACTGGAAATGACCCCTGCAGACCGGAGACACCCTACAAATACTACAGCTCTGGAGATGCTCTGACCCAGCCGTGTAGCCGTTACAATTTGGCTCTCCTCAAAGTGGCTCACAGCCTTACACTCGACTATTTACCTGCTCCCAACACGTCGACTTCAGTGCATGGAAATGTTCCTGACCCGACTAACTCAACCCACTCAGTGACAAAGGCCACTGAAAGACAAAATCCATTTTGTCATCTTAAATTAGTAATCGTTCTGCTCGGCATATCATTTTGGATGTGTTAGATTTATCAGCTGACATCCACATTTTCTATTACTGCTTCATATTAAATGTACAAAGAGTTTGCCATGTGTCATTTTAAGTGTAACTAAATAAAAGTTGACAACACTTCTGAGTACATATCACATGTTCACAGATTAAAACAGCTCCTAGCGCTGAGATGACCTCCACATGACAGCATGCTCGTCTGTAACTGTTGGATGTCTGATATCGCAAACAGGAGAGTGTTTTTTTATTCTCCTGAAGGATCAAAGCTTCACGTCTGGTGCCTCTACAGTAAATCTATTTGTGGCTTGTCTGCTGAATTATTCATGTGCTGTGTGTATTCTGGTTCGGATTGATCATTCAGGTAAAAGTGTCATGTTGAAGCTTTCAGTGACATGTAGCGGTGCAGAGGTGAGTTTATGCTCTTATTTTAAATCTCCTGTACAGTGACATGAAATAAGAACACTGTCATTTCATGTCTTCTAGAACATATTCCAGGGCTTATTCTCAAATTAGTTCCTCGTTAACACATTTTATAGTTTTGTCTTTCAAAGATGAAATCAGTTTCTCATTTTAGGAGTGGGTGAAATTATTTCCCATTACTGTGTTTAACTTATAACTTATTATATTCAGTTAAAAGATTGTTATATACATTTTTCCTTGCCATGGATTCTTCTTGTGGACGTTAGGTGGACTCTACTTCTGGCAGTTGAATCATTTGTTGACAATACTTCAATGCATGGCCTGACACGGTATGGCTTTTGAATGTAAGGTGTTGTAAATACATACAAAATTCATCAATCCACTCCATAAATTTTTGTTGTTGTTGTATAAGCATGCTAATGTCTAAACCAAGTGGCAACCTCCGATCTCAAAATATGAAGCATGCGGAAGTGTTATAAACTGCAGTTCATTGAGTGTCCACTTGAGGCTGGCTGCAGAAACACAGGAAATCACATACACACCCATTCAAAGAAGACGATCTTTGCAGCATTAATAAACATGTTTACAGCCTGGTTCAAAAAATGGCTTGGGTCTACGTAGCTAATTTGTCTATCAGCACACACTGTACGGGGGGTGAATTTTTTCCTCACACGACGGTTCAGAAGATATTAAGATTATGAGATCACACAGCTGTTGGCTAGGAGGCTCAAACTCCGCCTCTTTACCTCACACTAACTTTGGTTTGGCTTCAAAACAATGCTTCAGGTAGAGATGGCTGACGTCACGGATACTAAGTCCATTATTTATACAGTCTATGATTAGAGCCCATTTCCATGGTAGTGCTACCAGCTGTGGAATAGGAGACACCTTTTTTTTTTATCTGCTCATATATACAATTTGTAAATCAATGAAGTATGCTTTAAATCAGTATTTGCAGTCTAATGTTTATCGCTGCAGTTGGTGGATGGGTAATTAGCGATTTATTAGTTGATAAAAAGTGTAGTTGGTCATGATTCTAATTGACACAACTACCCGTCACCATGCATCATCCCTAACTAATGACCTCAGCCCATTTCTCCGACTGTTTCTCAGCACTGACTCTCAGCACTGACTCTCACTTTGATGACTTTTCCAAAGAGTCAGTGAGCAGCTAATTGGTTTAAGGTCAAGTCTGTTAAATTAAATTATGAACAAACCCAACCCAGGAATAATTATCAGCCTGGGTTGGGTGCGGTTGTATCCCTATAGATATCTGTTCTCTGTGTTAATCTGTATTAAACACAAAGCCTCGTGGTGAGGGTGACTGTGATGTTAATTTCACCATCTGTTCTGTCTTGTGAGGTGTCAGTGTATCACTAACACATCTGACCATGCAGAAACACTCGGTGTAACAATAACAGAAAACCTGCACATCAGCCGTCAGCGTGAGAACAGAGGTAAGTGTTTCTGGTTGTTAGCTAGATGTTAAGTTTTTAAGATTCTTACATCTTGAACAGACTTCTTCATACTGTTCTATCATTTTCTGATGGACGTCAATCTTTCGCCTGACTTTTAATTTTGTAAACCAGAACAAAAAACCTGTAGCTGCTGACTTCTGAAGACCTGCTCTGTTTGACTTCATTAATTGTGTGCAAATGTCAGCAGAGGCGTTGGATTATCATCGCTTATTTGTCCAGTGCACCAAGGACGATGTGAAAATTAGGGGATTTGATCGTTTGCGAAATATCTCTACAACGATTGGGCTCCGGTGCTGTAAGAGCACATCGTTCAATGCTGCAACATCCAAACACAAATACACGACTAGATGCTTCATTGTGGTTGGCTCAGTGCTGAGACTACTTATTTTGATTGGCTGAGGGTATATTTTCATCACTACAACCATTGATCTTTATTCACTTCATTCAGCCACTTTGCTCTGCATCCTGCTTCACCTTCATGAATCAAAGCAGCAGGAGGGGACACACACACAGTCCATTTTTAACTTGTTATTGTGTTTGCATGATTCAATTAGAGCACAGAACAGATCCAAATATAGAAATTACTCCATGTTTACAAGCTATTTCTGCACAAATGTCTCGGCAGGATGCCATAAAGCTCTCAGAAATAAAATATACCATTAGTAGAATAATTACATTTGTGACAGAAAGCTGATTAGATACAAACCCTCAGGGAGAAAGAGACAGAACGGGACAGAGATGGAGAGTCAGTGAGTGAAGGCAGGAATAACATGATGCCATAAGGGGAGGGGGGATGAAGAATGGAGGAGTAAGAGGGAAGAAAAGATAACTGAAAGTATGAAAGAGGAGAGAGTCAGAGGAAGACGGATGATAATGAATGTGACTGCTCGTCGCTGCTCACGCCACTATCCTGGCCATCCATCGTCCGGCCGGTCCTCGTTTAATAATACAGATAAGATGGAAAAGCTCTCATCGTCCACATCCATTCAGCCAAATCACACCCTATTGTAGAAAAAATGTGCTTAATGATTCATGAAGCAGCTCCCATTACTATCACACCAACTTCCAGGAGAAACTATGAGCAGAGCGCGGCGAGGAGACGGAGCAGGAGCTGCAGGAAACTGGACCAGCTCGGACTTTCATTAAGCAAAGAAAAACAGAGGAAAACAAAGGCTGGAGTCAGGGGACAAGTATAGCCATGCTCACGCACTGTTTATGTGACAGGTCGAGGACCTGAATCTAACTTCTGACCTTCAGTTCCCTTCTCAGGGAGACGACTGCAGCCACAATTATTGTGATTTAAAGGTCAGTTCTTTAAACCTAACCTCAGTTAAATTTCTAGGTAGGATGGTTAAAGCAGTTGAAGTGGAGCAAAGGTGTCCTGATTTACATCATCTTATTTCTGGTTGCCTCTGATTGGTTGCTAAGTTTGTGTAAAAATAACATGTTTATGGTGCTTTCCCACTCTGAGCATTATTCCTATTCAGATGATGGAATGAATCATTGCTGTCCTGACGCCGCAGCCTCCTTTTTCCTCTGCATAGGTAAACAAATGTCAGGAGTACTGGGTTCACTTTGCATCGTGGGAAACCGACTCCAAGACCCTAACTAACGTTTACCAGATAGCCTACCAATCGCAGATGCATTTACTGAATCAACACATGAGAGTAGATAAGCCGAGTAGTAAAGGCGTTTCAACACGGCTTTAAAATCCTTTTTAACTCAAAAAGCTGTGGCAGAGATTGGTCGGTGTTTTGGTTTAAACCACGACCCTGTTAACTGGAGACTTTCAGCCGGATGCGTCCCTCATAAACATCTTTAGATGATCATTAAATATCTGATGAGGATATTTTGAAATCTTAATAAAAACTAAACTAGTTTGCATTCCCAGGAACTCCCTCTGTGTTTCAACAGCTGTGTAAACTCCACAAACACTGACACCTTCAGCTGTAGGTCTCCAGTTTACAGGGTCACTTTTAAAACCGTAACACCAGGAGAGACGCAAGCCCGGTGGGCTGAGAGAAGACTACTGTTACAAGCTGCTAAATCAAGAGAATCACAGCTTCTTCTTTTGAAAAGTACACGCACACAAAAAGATAGAACAAATAAAAACAAATGAAAGAAAGAAAAATCAAGTGAATCACAGATGTGTGTGATGTTATTGTGGACGGCGGGCGGTATAAAAACACTGCGGTTAATCTACCAATCAGACACATTCAGCATTGAAGGCCCTGACCCCCAAAAGTCCTGGGACTTTTGAAAAGTACTACCCCCCTAGCAGGGGCTTTTTAGGGGGGAGATTATCTACCCCTGAACTAAATTTAGACCCTGGGTCCTCCGGTTGAAATGCATGTAGTTCCGGGGTAAAGTCTCTCCGGAAGAAAAACGCCTCAAGTAACCTACTATTAAAGTGTGACGAGTCAAGCAGCTGTTTTTTATGGTTGCTATGTTTATTGCATTCACACTGCAAATGAACCATTTCAGGGTTCCATTGGAAGCAAATGAAAGCCACCTCTTCAGGGTGATCTTAACTTTCTTGTTTTGTTCCACATCACAGCGCAATTTCTGTGTTCACATGTCCAAACAAACCTGGGCCAAGGAGGGGAACATCTCCAAACTATCCAGGTGAAAGCACTCTGCAAGTAAGATCCTAAAAGAGCTGTGGGTGAGGTGTTCTGAACAGTTATGGCTCTGTTGAGTAACCTCGCAGAAAAACTAAACTGTTCATCAAACAAAAGATCAAACTCAAAGGTTTTTATCTGTGCACAATGACTCACATGAACTCAACCATGTGCATGTCTGAGAGGAGAAGGACATGGGTTCAGAACATGTCAGTTCCTCCAACTCTCACCTAGAGTAGACCCAAAGAAGAAGACAGAGTCAGAGAAAGAAAATGACTGGGCCGGTAAAAACACGTCAAAGCAGCATGTGTGAGTAATGTGAAGACGCTCCAGACACAAAAAGATCCCCTCACACATAAACACAGAGGAGTCGTTTGATTTGTGTAGAAACTTCAAACAGCTGCAGTCAAACATATTAAAGAGCAGAAATATCAGAGCAATTTCTTGCCAATTAACTTAATGGTAATGAGAATTTAAAGACTCAGTTGTCATAAGGTTTTAGCTAAATAACAGTGAGACTGTTCTAGGACCATGAAGTCAACAGCCATCTCTCCCCTTCTCCATCCAGCCCCCTCCATCCAGGCCAGACTGCTGTTATTGTTTTTATTGAGTTCAGCACCACAGTAAACTCCTACATGAGTTTTATGTTTTACCTGTGACTCATGTTTTAATGCCTCGGTTTGTCATCTGTGTTGTGAAAACATCAGATTCCCACACAGTTGGGAGAAAGTAAAAGTGTCGTCCTGCTCAGATCCAGTTATGAAATCCCAGCGCACCACGTCGGCGTCTCAGACAGCAGCAGGCTGGAGTCGTGCTGGTGTCACACTGCCGTATGTCTCCATCACCTTCTCCACTTTTATCACAGCTTTGTTTGTTTGTTTTGGTGGTTTGGTAAATTTGAGCCTGTGCTTGTTAAGTTTACAGCCTGCATTGCTGCTCTGTTCTCTGTGCACAACAATCCAGCTAAAAAGTCAGCATGCACAGAGCACTTTGAACACCCTTACCATCCATCATGAAGACCTGGTGCCCTCCTTTAAGGTAGCTCTCAAGTACGAAGGCCAACAAGGGCCGAGGATCTGTAGCTGCCCCAACGATCGTCATTGAGACAAATGTGCTGCAAATGCAAAAATGATGCAACTTCAAAGACACGTTCGAAGTCCAAAGCAAACGCACTGCACATGAAAAAATGTGCTGCAGAAAGCCAAAACGACAGCATCAACAGCAAACATCCTGCAAATACACAGAATATGTAAAATAAAGAGACAAACAGGAGTTGATACAACTGCAAAAGATAAAAGCTGCAAATCTACTTCAAACTGAAGTCTTTCTGGTCTGTAGGGGCGCTAAGTGACACAGCTGTTTAATTGACAGACAGAGGAAGTGAATTTATGAGTTATTAAAGCATAATGATCAACATTGCTGGAGCAGAGTGTAGGCCTATCTGACAATCATGCTTTGCTCCTCAAAATATATGAAGCCCATGCGGAAGTGTTATAAACTGCAATTCATCGAGTATCCGCTTGACGCTGGCTGTAGAAACACAACATACAGTCTGGTTCAAAAAACGGCTTCGGTCTACGTAGCTAATTCCTCTGTCGGCACACACTGTACGAGGGGTGAATTTTTCTCTAACACAACAGTTCAGAAGATATTAAGATTACAAGTTTTTGCTCAAATAAGGACATGACTGACTTGACTGACAGGTGGGAACAAATAGCTGTTGGCTAGGAGGCTCAAACTCCACCTCTTTACGTCACACTAAGTTTGTTTAATCATTGTTTTTTAAAGTAAGTAGCCATGGTATAAGCTGGATAATGTGTAGTAATCCGATTATTATAAAGGAGGAACACCAACAGGATGAGCAGGACCTCATTGCTTCCTGTCTGAGGTGCTCTGGTGTATTAACCAGCTCACTGTGCGTTCTTCCTCTCTTATCAGGATGTTTAGTAAAACCCAGTGATGCTCACCGACATCTTAGAAAGCCATCTCTCTTCACTGCTCACCTCTTTATGATGATGCTGTGCCAAACTGCTGCCTGAAACAGCTCCCAGACCACCGCAATTACAGTAATGAGATTCATCATTTCCCGTATTTATCCTACATAATAAGGCTTGGAATTACGATAATCTGGATGAAGAGTGAGCCAATCTGCATCAGTTTCACTACAGTGGGGCTTCTCATCAAATTAGCGTGCTCACTCGACCTCGACGCGCTGCCAGGCAACCTGCACGGCACAAACTGACATTTGGGAGCAGCCAGCGTTTGGTGAGTTAGCGCTGTAGCATGCAGACAGTCTGGCACGCACACGCCATCACAGCAACACACACAGACTGGTGCACAAGCAGATATGCATCCTTCTGCTATCCCCCACACAAACACACACACAGGAAGTGAACCACTTTCTCTGTAACACAGCAGAGCAGCCCCCAGCGGATAGATATCAACGCGAGGCATTATGGGTGAACCTATCTGCCGTTTCAGATCGAGTTAGGGCCAATTAGCCTGTGGGGAGTGAGAGGAGCCATCACATAGGAAGCTGCTGAAAGGAACAGCACAGAGAAGAAGGAGGAAAGGCCGGCAGCTGAGATTATAACTGAGACTACTTCACCACACCAACAACAATCAGACACATCCTCAGACTCTCACCTAGAAACTAAACACGGAGCAACACACTGCATGTGATTTGTGTTTGCCGATCTTCCTTTTCTGCAGCTTCCAGGATGACGGACGTGTGTTGCTCATGAACACTTCAGCAGCAGATACAGAGCGAGCCTACACAGACTGTACTCGTGCTGTGTGGAGAGATCCACGAGCACAGCGAGGTGGAGGTGATCTAAGCGGCAAGGCTGCATGGATACAAACATCATTTGTTTTCCCCGAAGGTGACTGAGATGAGAAGCACAGCGATGGATGGATGTGTGGAGGGAGAGGGCAGCCCTGCAGATTGATGTTGTGTTAACATGAAATGAATTGCCAGAGGGAGGGAAACTGTATAGTGTTCTGGGATATGATAAGAGAGCAAGCACAGATGTGTGTCAGTGTGTGTGTGTGTGTGTGTGTGTGTGTGTGTGTGTGTGTGTGGGTACTGCATGTATTGTTTGTGAATGAGCAGCTCGGAGAGAGAGATTGGCATGCTTTTGTGTTGTATTGGTAGAATCTACGAGTGTCCGTGCTGCTTTTTTGTGGAAGACAAGAGAGGAAAAAAAGCAACAGAGAGCAGGAGTGAGGAAAGAATGAAGATGGCAAAAGAAGCAGGAACTACACCAGTTAGTGTCTGACAACATGTGCCTCTGGGAACGACTTTTCGAGCATTCAGAAGCAGCCAGCGGTTCGATAAATGACTTCAATCAGCAACTTACGGCCAAATTCCACCAGACCTGTGTCCGGTACGTCTCTGATCCGTCACGGCACCAGATCTGATAGGTTTCTATTCTAGTCAATCTGTTAACTTCCACTGGATCCACTCCGTTGCATTCAGGCTGCGTTTGGCAGGTCGGAGTCCTTCTGATCAGATACACAAGACTTCTATTTTTGCTGGATGCTGGAGCACGACGCATCAATCTCAACAGAGCAGATGGAGCGGGACAGGAAGTCAGGCACCAAAACAAAATGAAAACATCTGGTTCATTTTCAGAATAAAACACTCTGTGTTATCACCAGATCGTATTTCACTTAACTACAACAACAAACCGTCATGATGAGCGGAGCCAGGCCTGGAGTCAACAGGTCAGAGGTTTTCAGAGGACCAGAAAGACAACATGGATGAGGAGAGGAGGAGGAGAATCCTTGATTCAGTGATTACCGCGGGAAAACCTTGGTCACATGACTCCAGCTGTCCGGTGGTCCTGCTCTGTGCTGTATTCCGAAAACGCAGCCGATGGGTGTTGAGCGGTGAGAGAGTACGGAGCCGGACTGCAGCTGATTGGAAATGGACAGACACAGATCTGGTGGAAGGTGACGTGAAATTCACCGCTCCAGATATGAATGCAAAGTAAACCCTGTCAGTACTTCTCTCCAAGAAGAATGTCTGCTCATCCGCCTCTGATGAGTCTCAGTTTCACTGTTGATAGTAAGTTACGAAGAAGCTTCACTCTGGCTCACTTAATCAAAAATGTAAACAATGTTCTTCTGCTTTACTTTAAATAAACACACCTTAAATTTGCTGAAGTAACAATATGATCGGTAAAGTTTTTGGCACTTAGATTCTTCATTTTTGACACTTCCTCAAAACACACGCGCATTATGTTCTTCTATGGAGTTTAATGTGCAGACTGATCACACGTCATCTCCACCTACTGGTCTGACATGCTTATGAGGGTGTTTTCAACTGTTTCTCGTTGTCGTGTAGACTGAGAAGTACCTAAAACCCTTCTGGTGTGGAGAGGATTTATGAAAAAGGAGAGAATAAAAATGTCGAAATATGTATATATATCTGTATACGTGTGGACATAACCGCAGACTCTCTCTCTGTCTGATCTTTATTCGTCTCTCTCTCTCTGTCTCTCCCTCCCTCCAGTCGGTCTGGGTATCACCTTCAGTAATGAAAGCACACACTCGCCTTGCTCCTACTCCCAAACCCCTAAATGAACCCCAGGATCTGCCAAGACAAAAAATCGACATCCATCCCTCCCTCGACTCTGAGATGGATTTGTGATTTCCAAATCCTCGGCTGAGTCAAGGTTGTGCCGTTCACAGACAGAGACAGACAGTCAGGCGGGGGGAGACAGGGGGTAAGACTCTGGAAGATAGACAGAGATTAATTAGCTTTTACTCATTTATTTTTCTTTAGATTCATCAAAATCAGGGCAGAACCTTTGTCTGCAGTGGAAGTAAGGTCAAAGACGGCAGTTTCAGTTCACACAGATTCAACTAAAGGTAATTTAATCAGCACGAAATACATTTTGAGCTGAGGCTGAATGGTCAGGAGAAGAAGCAGTATTCACCGTAGTACTGATGGCATTAAAGGTCCTGTTACTCTATTTTTGAAAATACCAGCAGTGAAATATGACTAAAACAATAATGTGATTGTTTAACACTCTAATGTTTCCAAAAAAACTCTTCAAAAAAATGTCAAAATATGCCATTTCTCTATACAAAATGCACCCAGTGTAATATCCACTTGGCTTTTAACCACATCAATTGATATTCATCATGCTCAGTTTTTATCTGACCAAATGCATATTTTACATTCGGTCTGTTTAAATGAGATAATTCTGCCAAAAAAAGCCAGAAGAGAAAAAAGCACAAGGCTGGTGAAAGCTCAGCTGACCTCCACTTAATATCAGGACATGTTACAAATATTTTAAGGGTCAAAATGACCCTAAACGTGCAAGTTTAACTTTAAAGGGAGTCTTTTTTTATGTGAAAAACATAGACATCTCATTAAGACCGTTCTCTACACATTTGAGGACGCACATTAGCAGCCCTAGTTGTGTCAGCAGCCACGAGCAGAAAGTATGAGAAGTAATATTGACGGAGCGATATCAGAGGACTCTTTATTTAACGGTCTGATTTTTCATTTTACAGTTCATAACATGATGAATGAGCAGAGAGCAGCGGACTGCTTTGTGTGTAAATGGTGACCAATGAGGCTGTCTGTCGGTGTGGAGCGGTCGCTATACGCTTCACAGCACCCGGAGTGAAAAACACCTCACACATCATCCCGCTCCGCACACCTCCGCCTTCATATCTCTCTGTTTTCCCTCCAATTTAAAGCCTGCTCTGTACAGCAGCACCTCGGGGGGACTGAGGGTCTTGTACCACAGGAGCAGGTAAACACACCAGAAAGACTTTTCAATTGACGTGCACTCTGTGCTGCTTTAAGTGAGAGGCAATATTGTGCTGCCCTTTGACCCCTGGGAGGACTGAACCCGCTGAGGCAGAAAATTGGTTGGACACTACAGAGCCACCTAAAGCACACAGGAGCAGGCCCACGGCTCTGCCTCACAGTATTTACATGTAATTAATGAAGCACCTCTCTTATGAGGAGGGTTGTGTTTCATGCCTGTTTAAAGTGTGTCAGATGGTGTGCATGAAGATACTTATGTTAGTTCATGTAATGATGCAGAGCTTATTTATTCTGTTCAAGAATTTGGAGTTAATGAATATATGTAGAAATCATAAATGTGCTGTCAGTTTTGTGATGAGCCAAATCTCTTCCCATCTCCACCAGTAGCAAGATAAAAAATCTTGAACATCGTGTCTGTTGTTGCTTGTTTCCTTCTATAACAGAGCTTGAAGAAAAAGGCACAACCAACAGTAAGTACATCTACTGGTGTGAGTCAGGAACAGTGAGTTTAAAAATCAATAAGGGACTTACAGTGAGTGAGGACAGTTTAAGCTGCTGGCTGCTGCTTTAGAGCTCCATTGATGCTCAAAAAATTACATTCACACATTTGAAAATGTCAACATGCATCAAGTGTTTCCTGTTACTTATGACCCATGTCACCCAATGTCACTCACCATGTGGGGCAAAGATTAAATTCTCTATTGAAATGGTTCCCGTGACCCCAAAATAAAGGTGCCAAAGACTTGTGTCACCCACTGTTCCTCCAAGAGATTAAGCATTGCTTCATACTTCATTTAGCTAGTCTGCAGAAAAGTACCCTACATGCATGCACATGTGGCTGTGCTTCCTGTGCTTCCTGTTCTTCCTGTGCTGTTATGAGTTAACCTGCTGCTACTGATACTCATTTCACCCAACTCTGACCTCAGGAGTCATTTGGCAACAACCAAAGGCAGAAAACTGATGAAAAAAGTTGTACTTGACAGGTTTTATTTCGAATCCAGCTACTACTTTTTGGGATATTTTCAACAATAATGGGTAAAATGTGAAATTTTAGATTACTTATAGCTGTCTTGCGACCCCAGAGGTTCCTGACCCCGACTTTGGGAACCCCTACAATATGGTACCCTCTTTTTCCTCTAAATTTATCAGATCGATCCTGTTGAACCGATCGTCAAAAGCTTGCAGTAGCTCTCTTAATCAGGCCAGTCTCCTCTGCCAGAGGCAGTCACTGAGCTATTATTTCATTTATTGGTACAACATCTGGGTCCTTGCTAACACAGCTGGTGGTTCTCTCGGTTAAACCACGGTCCATGCTGTGAGCTCCACAACCATTTTTCCATTGTTCCCTCATGGTACCATGTTGGAGGCAGAAATCTGAGAGATAGCTTGTAACCAAATCACTCTGCACCACAGGTCTTTGGTGTTTGCTGTACATTGGATTTACACAACTTAACTCAATCTCATTAAAGTCTTCCTCCCAGACTTTATAGATATCAGTGTATAGAAAAACGGTGGCTGCTGGGACACCTGCAAACTGCAGGACAGCCTGAGGCTCCTCACACACCACAGGGACTGAAGACACTTATATACACTATTGTGCAATGCTCATAGGCACCATAAGAGAGCTGGAGAGCCGTGTTCTTATGGTGGAGGATATTTATGCCTTTGTGTTTGGCGGACAATGCCTCAGGGCCATGTGTGACAGGAAAAGATGAAGGAGACCCAGGAAAAGATGGAGAGCCTGGCCTCCCAATCTGGCCTGCAAAATAGTGGGCCCTCTGGTTCCAGAAGATTGGCTGGAGATGACTTGGCACTCCAAACAAAGCTATTTCCATCTTTCAAGCTTGCTTCCTTCATCCTGAAGACAAACGACCAGCGTCTGACCTCCTGTGGCAGCCATTTACACCTGAACTCAATTCATTAAGGTTCTAAAAATACCTGCTTTCAAACAACAGCACACCTCCAGGGGTGTGAAGGTGGGAACACAGAGGAAGACATGAAAAGGAGGAGTGTGCAGCACAACAAACACAACATGAGAAAAGGGGTCTCTGAATATACATGCAGAGCTCATGCTGAGCGAAGCAGGAAACCAGAGCCAAACAGACACTCTCTCAGGGATCTGTGGTGTTTTCAGCGCCTGTGAGGCCGGGGAGGCTGAGCCACGCTGTCTTGGTAGAAAGTGTGCAAAAGCTTCTTTCCTCAAAGGAGACTAATGAGCCGGCTCTGCCAGCAGGATCAATGCCAGGCAGACTTGGAGCAAAGTGGCCACACATCTCGTCTTACACTGCTCGGTGAGGGGATGTGTACCATTTCAGCAGGGATTATGTGGAAGATAGGACAGGAAATAACAATGAGGAGAGAAGGAAGTGCAGACGAGAAAGCACAAACAAAGAAATTACTTGTCTGCCAAAACAACAGTTCAGCAGAAGTTTACTGGTTTAAACAAAACGCTCGCACAAAGACAACGGGAAGAAGAGTCTGGATTGTCTCAACTGAAGGTAGTCCAATAAAACAGATCTCAGAGGTATAAGGGAGACTCTTCTTTCCATTGATCTAAAGCAAAACACATTCTCTCTGCAACAGGAAGCTAATGACCATCTTCAGTGTCACCATATTGTAACTGAGGATGCATTAGAAGAATGCGGCTGTGGCTCAGTGGGTAGAGTCGGTCGTCTATCAATCGGAAGGTTGACGGTTTGATCCCAGCTCCAGCAGTCACATGCCGAAGTGTCCTTGAGCAAGACACTGAACCCCTGAATTGCTCCCTCTGTTGTTCAGAGGTGTGTGAATGTGTACGAATGAGATTAGCTAACCCTGATGGTCCCTTACAGTAGCAGCCTCTACCATCAGTGAGTGAATGGGTATGAATGGGTGAATGTGACGAGTAGTGTAAAAGCGCTTTGAGTGGTCAGAAAGACTAGAAAAGCGCTATATAAGTACAAGTCCATATACCATTTACCAAGAAGGAAAGATGGCTCAAGAATAAAACTTGTTGTTGCACGATTTTGTAAACATGGGATTGAAACAAGTATCATTACAGCTTTAACACAACATTTAAATATATGTAACCTTCAGCTTGTGCACTTTTTACAAATTAAAGATACTTAAAGAGATGACATCACATTGAGCAGACCTGGATTGTGTGCTGTACATCCATTGCAGATAAACTCCATCCTACATTGTTTAGTCAACTTCAGGGGTCAAAAGAAAGATTCGGTCCTTGTTTAGAATAGTTTGAGATGTTTTATGTATTTTTTTGTGATTTATTTTCATTTGTGCTTTAGTCCCAATTATTGGTCAATTACTAAAATAATTCAATGTAATTTTATGTAGCATTATTTGCAGTGTTGTGCAAGTTCAGAGTTAAAATTAGCAACCACAAAGTTCAGTTCATACAGACTACAATAAACACCATCACGTTCATTATTTTAAATCTGATGAAAACAAAATATATACACAAGAATGTAATGTCTTTAGAATACTCTCATGTAGGGATGTAAGGATACACTCAACCCACGATTCGATTCCAATCCCGATTTTTGGTTCACGATACGATTCACTCACGATTCTCTCACGATTTTCAAGAAAACTGGATTAAACTTAAAATTTAAATAAATATTATTTTATTTCAATTCTCAGATATGGACTGTTGGGATATTAATTTGTTCTCTTATTTTTCTTTGTAAACAAAGTAATCCTTTTTTATTTTAAGGTGTGTTGTAACTCAAATAAAACCACTGCACTATTTCAGCACCTTACAAAAAAGTAAAAATGGCCGTACAAAAATACCTTGTTGGAAAATTTCAGAACAATTCTAAAGAAATGGAAAGTGAACGATTCCCAAATGAAAGTGTTAAATATTCAAAGAAATAAGGTCAATCTAATTAAATAAACTAAAGTGCAGCTTATGCTCCTGGCTGTGAATTGACATGTTTTTCTTCAGGAATATCAGGGACAGCTAAAATGCTGCCGTACCTCAGACTGTAAACACAAAGGTGCATCCTGAATTGCTCGGTCTTCACCTGCTGCTGCCATGTCTGTTACGCTCCACTTAGCGAGTGATTAGAGAGCAGCGCAAGAGACTTCATGATGTTGAACAAGCGGCGTGAAATGCAGATAGCGCCCTCTATAGTTTAAAAAATGATATTGCTATATGAATTTTGTTGAATCGATTTTAATCCACCCTTATTTGTATCCATTTTTACCGTCTTGTGATATATCCTTACATCTCTACTCTCATGTTAGGATTTTGAGTATGAAAAATGGGGTAAAAATGCTGTTCATCATGCCACCCAAGTCTAAAAAGTCCCAAAGTGGGGGTTCCCAAAATGACATATTTCATCTATTATTGAAAAAAAGGAAGCAAAAATAGAGGTTAGAGTTCAATGAAACCATGCAACAAAAAAACTGTCATCAGTTTTCTGCTTTCTCAGCTGCCACTTGACTCCTGAGGCAATAACAACCGATAAAGAGAGCATCAAACACCTGAGAGTCTGCTGTGACCACTTTTAATCTGCTTCTAGTCTTTTTTGGATTGCTTTAAAATAATAAGTTGTTTGGCTGTTTTTTGTTGATTGATCACCTGTTTACATCTTCCTGAGGTTCATCATTTCTTCATTTAATAAACACCACCACACATTGCACTGCAGAGTCCTGTGGACAGAGAGGGAAGTTGTGGGAGAAAGTTCACAATCGCACTTGATGAGCTAAAGCTGTGATCGTATCAGCGGGTAAAACAGCTCCACTTTAGCTAAAAGACACTCCACAGTCACCCCCTTGGAAGGATGTTCTAAGGATAGTCTGTGTCTAAGAATATCCAGCTGGTAGAGAAAGGTTGTGAATGTAGGCCAAAGTCAGTGAGACACAGAGCAGAGAGAGAACACCAGGAGACTTGCCCAGGCTTGAGCTGCTCCCCGGTGTGTCAGTGTTTTTCCGCCCCGGTGTTCTTCCCGTTCCTGACTGATCACCCCTGCTTCCTCTGCCAGGTGAGACTGTCAGCTCTGCTGCTCTCACCTGTACCTCGGCTGGAAATACATGCTGACTGTACAACTGGAGAGTAGAGCGAGATCTGAAGATACTGCGATGAGGACATGCGGCTACAGCCGAGTATCAGAGAAACTTCATCATGACTCGGTGGTTAAAGTGGTGGGCCTAACGGGAAACTTCCCATCTTCTTCATCTACCCTGACAGACCTGATGAACCACTCAACTACAGAGATATTAATGCCTCGCCTTCCCTTGCCTTTCTTATCATGATTTATTTACATCTTGCTTGAACTTCCTCTTTTAATTTTCATACACATTAAAAGACCACTCCTTAAGGTTTAACAGGTTTGAGTCCATTAACTCTGAATCAGTTTTATTTTCACTCCTTCAGATCATTTTCAAAAGGCTCTCCAAGTTTGAAACGTGGTTTTCGTCCCCCTGAAAGCTGATTGCAGAGAGTTGCATTGTGCTCAGGCTACATGATTTTCAAAATCTGAAAGACTAAGTTATCAATTGTCCCCGAAATAGAGACGACATTTCCACTTGTACCATAAAACTTGAATCACAAGCCCTGGCTTCTATTTTCAATCTTAAGGCTCACCCTGCCACTGGAGTCCATACGGTAACTTATTTTTTGACAAAATATTTGCCCTGCAAGGATAGGAAGAAAATAAAACTTGTTGATTCAATTGAAACAAAGTTTATTTGTCCAAATGTGCAGCCACACTTGGCTATGAAAGGCAACTTAAGGATTTAATTGGGATGCGCATATATTCAAAGTTCTCTGGTTTTGGCCCATGCAGACACATTTCACTGTTTGCTGTGCTTCTGCTGCTGCAAAGCATGAAGACAGAAGTTTGGTAAAGCCCTTTGTTTCTGTGGTTTCCTTCTCTAATAATATGTATGTTTTATTCAAATGGAAACCTTCAGTGATGAAAACTGAGTGCATAAATGCAGTTCCTCAAGGGTCCACTAGAGGCTGACTCCAAAAGACGGGGAAACTTCATTTCACCCATGTTAAAAAGTCCACACCAAACTTGAACATGTCTACAGCCTGGTACAGAAAGAGTTCTGATCCTAACTGCTTATTTCTCTCTCTGTACACACTGAAGATATAAAAGTTAAGATTTAAGAACAACTTTGCATGATTAGGATGTTGGCTGACTTGACGAAGAGGCGGGCGCAATGCTTCACCTATTTACCTATTACTAAAGTGACTGAAAGTCAGGTTCAGTCAGCCTATCGATGACCTCCATCGATAGGCTTCAAAACCCTCTCCAGAAACCGATAGGTACCATCAATGAGACTTCACCATGATTTATACATTCTATGGTGGTGCTCCATTATTTTTCAATCTTGGAGTGTGTCTGTATTTCTGACTAAAGTAATCTATGAAGTGTCTCTCTCCAGTCAGGGTTTTAAAACTTCAGTAATCTGTGAGAATGATCAGATAATCAATTGGCTGTAATAAAATATCATATACTGTTTCTTCAGTAGTGTTCACTTGTGATTTTTGTTATCTGTAGTTGTCACACAGATGTCATCTGTTCTAGAGTTTGTTGTCTCCTTGGCTCTCCTGCTCTGACTTCAGTTTTTTGGATCATTTCAGCAGTCTTTACACAAAATGACACTACGCCTACACACTGCTCTTTTAAAGGACTTGAGAGAATTATCTGAGACCTTTTGCTTAAATGTGATTTGTTGCTTGCACTGAGTTTATCATGCATGAGGCCATCCAAAGCTTTGCCAAGGTCATGGTCAGAATCATTAGAGAAATCAGCCGCAGACTGAGGTTTCATTCAGATCATTGGGTTAATGTAACCAGATGGTGATGAAGTATTTGAGCTGAAGGAGCTCTGACTGGGATAACAGCTTATACACAGAGCTGGGTACACATCTATTAATCCATGAATAATCAATTTTCAGGGCTACTTTTAGGAATTTGAACACAGATGCTATTCAAACCATTATTTAAACCTTGAACTTCCGATCTCATGTTGGCCATGAAGAGGACAGACTTAGTGAAAGATGTTGAAACTTCTCGCCACTGTGTAGCACCAATGTGCCACCGACTAACTTGCAATGAAGGCTTATTGGGTTCAACCATCCCACCTTGTAGCTCATGCTCCTGCTAATCTGCTCCTGATATCAATAACCAGCAGAAATAACTGTAGATTAGAGGTGGGCGTATTGATTCTGTGGTATTGATATATCGATACTCACACACTACTCATTTGAGGATTGATTACTCTAATAAAATATCGATACTAATTAATAAATGTGAAATAAAAGCGCATGTGTCACTTCTGATTCTTATATGGTAACTTACTCCAACGTTTTGTACAATAAAAAGTAATCGGTATCGTATCGAATCATAAAAGTGTGGTATCGCCCAACACTCCTGTAGATGTGTTTAAGCATCATAAAGGTGAAGACCCTGTGTGTTTGGTATGCAGAATGACAGAGCGGCATCCCCACACAGTTATTCACACACACAATATGAGAACATCTTAAATGTTTGGATGGCATTCAGCTTCCTCGATCCCAGACTAATTCATCCGTCTCACACACAGCAGCGTACATTATTCTACCATTACCAGGCGACGGGTGGCTGTCCCAAATAAAAATTGATCCCACAGACGAGTAATCATCTTAGGCCCACAGCTCTGCCTTTGTGGACGCTCAACCCGTCTCCTGATTTACAGAGGGCGACGTGTCCCCGGATACCACGGAGAGGTATTAATAGACACCATCTTCCTTTTGTTCTTCCCCTGTTTCCGGCTGTGGCTTCACAGAAAGGTGTGGAGAGACAAAGTGGAATCATTTGGGTTCAGTTCAAAGGACACAGACTTTAACAGATACTGACCTGAGCCACTTTAGAACATATGGCTTCAGATGATCAACATGTTCTGCTCTTGCCAGCCAGCATCATTTGCAAAATCCTGTTGGATCTTTGTGTGACTTAAGGTCACTTAAGTTGAAGAGTTATTTGTTTGCTTGGTTTACTAGAGGCCACCATGTCTCTGGTACTGTTGTTGTCTTTTTATCTTCTTACAGGCTGCTGTAGGTCATTTAATCGCCCACTTATTACCCAACACACAAGTGTTAAATTTGGAAGCTTCTCTATTTTGTTTTCTTAGTCATCAGACACAAAAACTCTCACTAGTTTGAGTCACATTTTAGTCTTTTTTTCATCCCTTCATAGTTTTATTCAACAAAAAGTCGAAACATTTTAGTCTTTACGTTTTCTCTCTTTAAACTCGTACAGTCAGCCGAGCAGAAACTGATATCATGGTTGTAACACGTGTTTATTCTGCAACATTTCTTCCTCTTAAGACTTTTGCATGTGTAATATCTGGTTTCATTACCTTATTGGATATCAAACCTACACTCTCCAATCATTGCAACGCTGCTGTGATGTCCCTATGGTAAGGAAAGTGAATCGTGCGCACACCAAGTCAAGAAACAAACCCTCTCTCTACTGCTAGATCATATTTCTTTGACTACAAATAAAAGTGTAATAAACACACGTGTGTTCACAAAGAAAGGGGATGTATTGCACTTTTATGATGGTCCCTGCAGGGAGAGGTATGCAGGAAAGACAGTCAGTTCACAGCACTTTATACTTCTGCGTTGAATCGATGGCGTAGCCTACGCCGTAGGTCCGCGTAGCTCCTGTACCTACGCAGAGGCCTACACACGTAGCTGACGTGTATCTCCTCCAAAACGTAACTACCTGTAGAATTGATACCGACTGCAATCCCTGTGATTGGTCCGCTCGGCTGCATTGTATTTCCTATATTTACAGCACTTCCGGGATCGCCGCTCATTGGCCGCACGTCGGCCGTGTATTTCATCTCCTCCTCTCTATTCTTCATGTAATCATGTCTGTTTGATAAACAGTAACATGTATCAGCTGTAGATTAACATAACAAGCTCTGAATCTCTGTGGAAAAGTAAACAGAGATCGTAGCGAGGCCGGAAGCAGGCGACCGGCTATCAGAGAGACCACACTGCCCTCAAGTGTTTCGGCGGAGAATTGCCGCGCGACACGGACACATCGACGCACAAGTATGTGGTGCTCATGTCCGCGTCAGCCCCTGCTGCGTAGAGGAGATGCAGAAGTATATATCAGCCTTAAGTCACACACACCATGCACAGAGATTGTAGTCTTCAAGAGGAGGGCCTCTTTCCTGCATGCCACTCCCCCCACTTTCTCTCTACATGTTTCCTTCTCTATATACTGTCCTATCCTCTCAAAAAAAAAGGCTTTAAAGCCCCAAACATAATTTTAAAAAACAAGCTTACAAATAGTGTGGAATGTCTTACTAAATATAGTCTAACATATCACCAAACTAGGACTAATAAAGGCTTTGACACGAATTTGTACGCACAGCAAACTTGTTGCAGATAAGTGACAAAAGTAACACTGCACCCCTTAACTAATTCAGCCTGTTAGAGGAATGCAGTGCTTTGGAGAGACAGATTAGATGCACAGAGAGGAAATATGGACTTTAAATGTCCGACATTTTCACCTCCTCTGGTGAACGAAAACAAAACATACATCCATCAGGGTTTTTATTATCAATGATGTATTTTGAGCTCATCATCGCCTCGTCTTTAAAGAAAAAGAAGTCAGTGATGAATATAGTTTCGGCAATTATAGTTATCTTCTATTGTTTGCCCTCAAAGAACCAACAGGCTAAACACTGCTAAAGTTGGATTAAAGACAAAATGAGCGTGTATTAAATGGAAAGGCCAGAGGGTGAGCAGAGAGGCTGATGACAGATGGATTCCAGGAAAGAGATCGAGTGAAGACAGAGGTGCTATTTTATAGTAGCACTTTGTACTTGGCAGGAGTACATAGCGGCTCAGATGTGCTTCAGATTGAGCCCCATGGCTATCTCTCTCTTTGACCCAGGGACAGGAGCTTCTCATGCCTCATCCCTTACTTTGCCTAAACACTAAACTTCTCCTTTAGTCTGCTTGAAATAGAAAATCGAAACCAAACTGACCTCTAAGGCGACTTTCAGTCTTTGAGGAGCAGAGTTTGGTTTCCAGCTGATACATCCACCTTCCTTCACAGACTGTGATTGATGAAGGTAATAAATGATCTGATTTTAAAGTCTGATGTCTGAGAGTTGAGTTCAAATATCAGGCCATTTCAGAGGTAAAATCTTAAGATCCTTCAACATGATATGAATATAAGTCAACGAAACCTCAACTTCTCTGAGCAAACACCTTCCAGCCACAGATCTTGACCATAAAATTGTGGCAAACTGAAGAAAACACTAGCTCAAATTTCCTGTAGTTATCTGAACATAATCTCTGCTTGCTGTCCAACATGCCAGACAGACTAATTGTATTGCTGCTCAAACGCTGACGCACTAGTATCAGTTCCTGCCTCCCCCGATCTGATAACACAAAACAAATTGTGCAGAACAGACACGTCATTCATCAGTCCCATCAGCAAATGTCTATCAGACATTTCATGACTGTCAGAGCAGTACAAGCCTGCGTGAGTGTTATTATGGGAGCATCAGTTTGAGAGGACACATGAGGCACAGTGACAGGACAGTAGGTCACAGCTTTGCCCTCCTTCATAATCACCTCTATTTGGAGGGGTTAAAAGAAGGGCCCATAAAACATGACCTTTTCCGGGGCTCTAGTCGTTCTCCTTTGGGGCCAGGTGCTTTCCATTTCCAACATGACAGGTTTACAAGTCTCCACTGATACCTTCGCCTGTGTTCAGGGACTCTAAACACGCATAAACACTAGCAAAGGAAAATAACAAGGACGAGGATGAGGGGTGAAAGGAGAATGTCCTGGCAGATCGTCAAAGTCAGAGCAGGAACATGAGGAAGGACGGAGAGAGTGTGAGATTGGTTAGCATCAAGTGCTGTTCGTCTGTGAGCTGTGATCCTGAAGATAAAGAACTGTCTGGCGTCTACTTTTGGATTTTTGTAGAAAATGACAAGACAGATATGTAAAGTTCCTTGTTGATGATTGATAAAATATGATCACATTTAAAGATGTTTATCTGCAAGAGTAATCTGCAGATGCAAAGAGACGCAAAGACTGACCAGCAGGCTCTAGGCTGAACGGGTGTGGGTCAGAAAATGGTCGAGGAGGCTCAGTCAACACGTCTCTGTTCTTCAGTATTTATGTTAACATGGAGCACATTTATTATGGGACTGGTAGCCTGATCAGAATAAAAATGCTTCATATTAAGGCATCAGACCCATGGGACTGGTCCAATCCCAGAGAAAAATTTCACTGTAATAGAGAGGGTGTGTAGATATAAACACTTGATCCTAACGAGCAGATGTCTGCCCCTCATGACTTAACAAGCTTCTTTTTTGCATTATTTTCTTTAGTTTATTTATCTTGGCCTCACAGCCTATCTCAGATATGTTTTCTAGAGACACTCACAGACAAATTCCACCAAATCTGTGTCCAGTCCGTCTCTTAGTCAATGTGTTAACTTCCACTGGATCCACTCCGTTACGTTCCGTCTGTGTCTCTGATCCGGCAGGTCGGAGTCCTCCTGATCAGATACACAAGACTTCTATTTTGGCCGGATGCCGGAGCACGACGCATCAATCTCAACAGAGCAGATGGAGCGGGACAGGAAGTCAGGCACCAAAACAAAATGAAAACATTTAGTTAATTTTCAGAATAAAACACTCTGTGTTATCACCAGATCATATTTCACTTAACTACAACAACAAACCGTCATGATGAGCGGAGCCAGGCCTGGAGTCAACAGGTCAGAGGTTTTCAGAGGACCAGAAAGACAACATGGATGAGGATTGGGGGGGATTCCTTGATTCAGTAATTACCGCAGGAAAACCTCGGTCACATGACTCCAGCTGTCCGGCGGTCCTGATCCGTGCTGCTTTCTGAAAACACAACCGGTGGGTGTTGCTGGACCTGGTCGAGCACGGAGCTGGACTGCAGCGGATCAGAGACGGACAGGACACAGATCTGCTGGAGGTCTGATGTCATAAAGCACAGATTTCTACTTGAATCCTGTTTGTAGCACATTATGTTCAACAGCGCAGCAACAGTGGTGTATACAGTCAGTGGTGAACAAATGAATGGCTTCCTTTTCTGCTATTTTCAACATATTAGAGCGGTGGAACTATGAAGAGTATGTTAAAAAGGACTCATTAAGGTTTTATACTTGATGCATGTCTGAATCAGATCTCTTTATTTGGCATCCAACAGTGAAAATTAAATCTCTATTGGACAGAATTAAATAATGTTACAGAAAAGTTGCACATGTGATTATGACTATGTAGAACTGGAGGTGAAATTTAATCTGCCAACCACAGAGAGTTAGCCAGCGTTAGCCTCAGAGGCCATAAAGCTTCCCTTCTCTTGAGAACCGTGGCAGTGGCTCTGTTTACTATGCTCTTTCTCAGTGGCTGTTGGGTCCAGACTTGAAGACTGCTTCTGTAATTATCCAGATTTTAATTACCAAACATGCTGTTGATAATATCATGCTCTGCTAATGAGCCTGCAGCCCAGGAGGTCAAATACTGGATCTGTAAATCCCTCACATTACCAGATAGAATATCGGTACCAATCCAGATCCTAAATCAGGCGTCTCCTGTGACTCCTGCGAGAGGAGGGGGGACAGGGATAAATCACTGAAACTCCTGAAGTCTGAGCCCGGTCTTTGTGGTTGACATTTGTAACAGAAGCAGAGAGACCCTGAATCTGTGAAAGATTGTAAAAGGCCCAAAAAGTAGCAGCACACTTTCATGAAAGAGATGAAATGATGGAGCAAATGTCACAGGTGAACAAAAGATTGACCTTTTATACCGACTACCAGAATAGACTCTTTAAAAATGCCCCTCCTGCTCATGAACATGCACACACACATTTCTGACGCTGTCAAAGGACATCAGGAGCAGAACTCTCTGCTCACACCTTTGTTCAGTACAGATGCTACGACCTGTTATGTTCAGCGTTTAACCAGCAGACAGCACATCACTCCTGCAGACTGTCAGTCACAATGATTGACAGCATTCACAGGGAGGCGGCTTAGAACACATCTCCTCTGAGGGAGACAGGTAATATCAATGCAAATACAGCCGCATGCATGACTACACATGAATGACCATATTAGCATGAAGTCTCACCTTAACACAGATATTTCTTCTTCTGAATGACCTACATTTGAAATGTCAACAACAAGGAAGTGATTGGATCTCTTTTTGGACAACTGGGTGTTTAGAAAACAGACAACATCACAGAGAAACGAGACTTCTTTCGGGGCCAGTGCTTTGAAAATCTGTGCGAAGTTTCCATGCAGGTTGCACTTAAAGCTGGGGTTGTCAGATTTAGATACACTTTTTGTTATACTGGTTAAAACAATCTTTATGTCCCGATGGCAATCAATACATACTGTGTTCTTAAAAAAGAGTGAAAAAAAAACTCCTGAGGACATGCTACATTCAAATTCATGCTAGTTTACCATGGCTACCAACCCTAGCTCTAAAGAAAGGGATCTCACTTCAAAAGGTGGACCCGGCACCCCGTGCACAGAGGCAACAGTCTCTCTCTCAAGCTGTCCTATCCAATACAGGCTAAATGCCCTGAATAAAAAAGCCTATAGGATGGGTTCTCTGTGCACATCAATATCTGTACATTTCCAGACTGAATATAAGATCATAGTGAGGACAGCAGCAGCATTCAGGAAGCTAAACAGGGTCTTAAACAGTTGCTGGGCAAACCCTTGTCCTGGTCCTCCGCCACCTGAGTGTGTGGGCTGCCAAGTGTTAGGGGAGCTCCAGGCTCTCACTTTATCCTGAGTAACTTCACATGTCATAACCTTTACACAACGTAAACACCAGCTCCAAACAGATCTAATACAGTCTGCCCTGAGAGACCTTTGGGGCTAAGTGGCTTACATAATCAAATCAGCTGACGGGATAAGAACAGGGTATCGACATAAGAAGTGTTGATTTGATTTCTGATGTGTCTGTTTTTGTTTGGTTTGGAGTGTGCAGGTACAGAAGATCTGAAATAATAATAATACTAATAACCGAGCGGCTTCAGGCTTCAAGAGAGAGAGATGTTTACACAGGTCAGCCTGCAGTTTGTCACAGTTTGAAAGCACAGCATAACAAGATGAGCTGAAATCAAACAACAGATTGGACTGATGCTCTTATTCAGAGCAAAGATGGAGCTCCACCAGTTCTTACAGATTCAATGTTCTGTGTAATACACCTGGCAAGTTTATCCATACATGTTTAATCACAACATATATGGAACTGTGGGATATAAATGGTCTGCAAATGTCTACAATGGTAGCTCTGTTTATTTTGATGAACTTTATGGAGTGTCTTTAAATGCCTCATATCTCAAAAACATGTAGAAGCTCCAGGTTGCACAAGTTTTCTTTATTTTTGCTCTCCTTGTTACGGTTTTCACTGCTGACCAAGATCTCAGACAATGACTCTCCTAGTCAGACCATGGCTGTACACTGCAGCTTGTGCAAAGCACTGAACTTGTACTTTATTGATGTCATCCACAACAGGATGCAGAAGAAGACAGAGGCCCTGCTTTTAGATGCAAAATGAAATACTGTAAATCCAGGATAAAAGCTGCAGGCTTCAGAGAGAACTTTGTTCCTGCCATAGACTGTATAAAATATGGACGTAGTATCTGTGACATCACCCATCTGTTTCTGAAGCGCTGTTTTGAAGCCAATCATCGGTGGCAGCCATATTGGAAATGTTGAACTCAGCATAACTGCTATCGAGCTAGTGTGATGTAAAGAGGCGGGCTTTGAGCCTCCTACCCAACAGTTACGGTGTCCCCGCCTGTCAATCAAGTCAGCTGTGCCTCTCATTATGGAAGACTCATAATCTTAATGTCTTTGAAATTGCCACGTTATGAAAAAATTCACCCCCTGTACAGTGTGTGCCGATAGAGAAATGAGCTATCCAGACTACACTCGTCTTTTGTACCAGACTGTAAACATGTTTATTACTGCTGTAAAGATCGTCTTTTTTGAATTTGTGTGTATGTGGTTTCCAGTGTTTCTGCAGCCAGCCTCAAGCGGACACTCGATGAACTGCAGTTTTTAACATTTGCCGCTTGGCTGCTGCAGACTTTCTTTAAATTCAGCAACATGTAGCCTCTATGCAGCTGTGTAGCTCTTTCTTACACCATCTGTTTTCGCCACCCTGCTATCAGAACGGTTTTGGAGCTGAATTCGCCAAGAATGCATGTGTGTTTGGTTCCTGAAGACACCAGCACATTTCTTTATCTTGTTGTCTTTAAAACATAAGGGGTGTGAAGTGTGTGTGGAACATTGGGCGTTGAGTGTTTCCAGCTGAACTGTATTCCTGTCTGGTTGGAGACACTTCCAAGACAGCTTCTGATTATAATGTGACACTAGAACTGAGTCATACTTTGAGACAAACATGGTGACTCACCCCACACGCTCGCTGACAAGGAAACTCCAGATTTGACCTTTCAGCAGAGAAATAATAGAGACACTTGCAATGAGGAAAATAAAGCAGCAATGTTTTCATTGGTGTTGGTTGAATTTGAAATGCTTTATTGTATCAGTAATGGACAACAATGAATGACAAATCAAAGGATTTTTTTTAGGTATTCAAAGGCGTATGGATTCAAAGGATGAAATCACTTAAAGTGTCTGCAGAATTCAAATAAACTATGCTGTAGAGTTCGTCATCTAATTACCTCTAACTAGGGATCACAAAACTCAATGACCCAATTAGTTACAGCAAAATGTATTAGTCGATAAGTTGTTGGTGGCGTCATTGGACGTTTTCATTCTGTGCACGGACATAAGATCGTTTTCCGGAGTTGAATTAGTGAGGAGTGAGACATCTTGCACCATTACTGTCTCTCCAGAGTGTGGTACATGCAAAACTGCAAGTGATGCAACACCAACGCATCGTAAAATTTTGAAAGTCTGGGAGCATTTGACTCAACGCTCAGGTGTGTGCGAGCATTTGAGGAGAAGGCATGGTGACATCCAACTTCCAAAGTTAAAGACAGAGATGCTGTGAGAGTTTTATATTTTCAGTCCCTCACCTGAAATCTTTACCTCACAACACATCATCTTTTTCTTCCTCCACTCCTATTACTAAACACCTTAGCATACTTTTACCATGCTGCACGTTAAATCTAAATCCCGTGACTTACATGAGTCAAGATTTTTAATTGCATGTTTAGGGTCTAAAGAGAAATGCTAAATTCAAAAGCTGACCGCTACATAAGAACTACTAAGTTATTGTGTGATTGAACATCAGATTATTCAAGTAGTCGTTGTTTGCAGCCCAACTTCAAATAGCAGAACTCGATCGTAGAGCAACTCTTTGGAGACATTCATGGTGTTGCACTGAACTTATCCCATTAACCTGGGGAGACAGGGCCTTCTCTGTCGCTGCCCCCACCCTCTGGAACTCTCTCCCCCAACACCTCAGATACTCTCCCTCACTCACTAAATTCAAATGCAGATTCAAAACACACCTATTTACAAAGGCTTTTAAACTAGAATTAATTGATTTTTTTCTTGTTTTGTTTTATTTTGCTGCCTTGCTTTTCTTTGCTTTTTTTTTGCACTGTTTTCCTTTGCTTTTCTATTGTATAATTTTATTTTCCTGTAAAGCGCTTGGAGAATCTTTTAAAGCGATTTTATAAATAAAATGTATTATTATTATTATTATTATTATTATTATTATTAAGAGAGACAGAAAAACAATGTGTGAAGACTGAAGAGGGAGAGCTATAAAGTTGGACTGCACCACACCATGTTACAGCACTAACATCACTCTGTGCACATGTGCAGTTGTCATGTTATAAGACTTGAGAAGAGAAGATACGAGACGATACGAGACAAAGCAATAAGAGAAGCTGCAAGACGATATGCTATGAGACAAGACAATGCTTGACTAGACAAGGCGATAAGAGATGATGATAGATGAGAAAAGATGAGACGAGACACAATGATACGAGATGATGCAAGAGGAGAAGAGGCAATAAGAGAAGGTGCAAGAGAAGACGATGTGAGAGGAGATGAGCTAAGATAATGTGCGATGAGACGAAACGATAAGGGACGATGGTAGATGAGAAAAGATGAGGCGAAACACGACGATACAGCATGAGACGATACAAGACAAGAGGATATGATATTAGGGGTGTGCGGTAAACCGGTATCATCACCGTCACCGGTATTATATGTTGCCACAAAATGGATTTTGCAATACCGTAATTACCGCGGTAAAGCGTTGTTTTCACATAATTTTCGGCCATGTAGTTGTATGTGGGAGATTTACTTAAAAGTAAACGCGCATACACTTTTAAGGCTGGTGACACCGGTGACACCGAGTCACTGACGCCGCTTACTCGAGGAAGTAAACATTTACCGGCGTGCAGAAAGCGAAACAGGGAGCCAAAACACAGCTGATCTGTGGTCCGTCCAGCCGCACCACCATATATCAGCCTCACAATACACTATGTTGATAATGACTGGACTCTGAGCAGCACATGCCTCCTAACACATTTTTTCCCCGACGAGCACACAGGTGAAATAATTGCTCCGAACCGGGCTCTGATTCATTCATTCCTTAGCCTCTCTTTTCCTTCTCTCTGCTCTCTGTCACACACACACACACACACACACACACACACACACACACACACACACACACACACACACACACACACACACACACACACACACACACACACACACACACACACACAAGGAAGAATAGGGAGTAGAGAGAGGGGGAGGACATGCAGCAAATGGTCAAGGCTGGAATCGAGTAGCGACCTCTGCAACGAGGGCTATGGCCTTTGTACATGGGGCGCGCTCTTAGACCGCTATGCCAACGGCGCCCAATAATATGATATGCTTTGAAACAATATGATACTGACCACGTTGCCAGACATGATAACACCATGTTAATGTGGTTCTGCAATAATTGATGAATTGCAAGACAATAAATAAATGTTACATCATGGTATTTGGTTAAGTAAAGAATACAAAAGGCTTCTTAAAGATTTGTTGGATCAACGTCATTAGGGCCACTGAAAGAGTCATGAGGTAGTGACATACATGGATCATAAGTTGCATGTGTTTGGGCTGAGTCTCCAACATCTTTGTCATTTTGCAATTTAAAACAGAAAAACAAAGTTTGTACTTTCAGTTGTCTTAAACTTTTTGAAAGAGACATTTTCCAGCTGACACCCATCCAGTTATTACAAGTACTGTAGACCTGCAGCGTTACAATGTAAAGCATTAAATACAATCAGCTGCTCCTTGTAGAGAATAAAACAACAGCTCTGGTGTACTTTCAAGAAAAGCTCTACATGACAGTATCTTGTTAGACCCGCTCTCTGTTGCAGCAGCCTCACAGTTGATCATCTACAGTATCTTTATTTGAACTGAGTGGTGGTTTAATCATTAATGCTAAGTCACTCTGACAGTTTATATAAGACCATCTGCTGAGGGTTGTTAATGTAAATGTAGTGTATATCTACTGTAAACGTGTGTGTGGTGTGTGTGGTGTGTGTGGTGTGTGTGTGTGTGTGTGTGTGTGTGTGTGTGTGTGTGTGTGTGTGTGTGTGTGTGTGTATGCTTGCACGCCTGCGGGCGGTACGTTGACGCGTGTGTCATCATGTGACGGTGAGCGTGGAGAGCCAGGGCTGCACAGATGGTGTCAGGCAGGGCTCCTCCAGTGTCACGGCCCTCCTGCCATCTTCGCTCGCAGACAGGGAGCAAAAGATCAAAAGGGAGAGCGGAGACGCTTCACATGAGAGAGAGAGAGAGAGAGAGAGAGAGAGAGAGAGAGAGAGAGAGAGAGAGAGAGAGAGAGAGAGAGAGAGAGAGAGAGAGAGAGAGAGAGAGAGAGAGAGAGAGAGAATGAGTGGACTTAAAAACACACACATGCTCTGTGACGCCTCGGTAAAACAAGGACGCACATTTAAAAGAATTGTAGTACAGGTAAAGCCCCCTGTGTCTCTCTGGTTCAGTGCCAGCTGAAGCAGGATTAATGAAGACTTGTGCATTTTTTTTTATCTCATTAGGATTGATTTAGGAAAACCCCGGTCACTGCCAAGATCTGATTCACCTGAATCGACCTGTTGATGGAAATATCAGCAGCTTAAAGCTGGGGTTGGTAGTCAGATTTAGATACCCTTTTTGTTATACTGGTTAAAATTATCTTTACGTCCAAATGGCAATCAACACATAATGTTTTCTTATAAAAGGGCGAAAAAAAAAAACTGCTATCTATAGCCGGAGTAAACCTGGGAAAACACCAACCAATCCCTGCCATCAGGAGCCAAATTATGAAACCAATCAAATCCTGTCCTGCCGTTCTGTCCGCCTCCTGCGCATACATTTCATGTTTGTTTGTGTTTTTAACTTTCACTATGATAATGTTTTGGTGTTTTCTTACCGCTGAGTGAGACATGAGTTGACGTAGTGCAAAACACAAACGATGAGCTGAGGACCGGTTTTGAATCAGTCATGATCGATCATATGGTCGTGAGTCAGCGGCGCTCATGCATGTGAGCAGTTGTCAAACTGACCCAAACTTCACAGGCATTTAGACACTCCTTGGATGTTCCCAGTTGACAAGTTGGGATGTTGTTTTTGTAATTTATGTTGGGTCCCTATAAATGATATAAATAAGAGAAGGTTTGGACATACTTAAGATGTATCTTAAGATGACATACTTGGTGCTAAACACATAAATGTTGATGGACTTGATTACAACTTTAGTTTGTCAACAGACTCAAAATCATTCCATAAAAAAAACATAGGAGTTAGAAAGTGGATGTGTTGTATTTTCTTTGGGCTCAGAATAAATGTCAGCTGTTCTAGGGTTGATGCAACAATACATCAACAATACTAACCGGACTGTAGTCATTTTTTACCCATTAGATTTTTATGTATTTTGAGAAAGAAATAAAGACAGATGGGAAAGGCTCCTGTTCTCCCTGGGACCCTGAATGTGAAAAGCAGTAAAGATAATGGACGGATGGAATTATTGAGTTATACTGACCTTACAGGGAAAAACATCCAAAGTTATGGACATGGTGGAAGTTTAACAGATTACATGAGCTGGGATAAAAATAGACCTTTCCTTCAAAAATACTGCTCTGATTTTGCATCAATATGACTACGAAGAGATAGAAGGCTGCCTTCTTAGCATTTAAAGAATCATTACACATTGTAAACAAACTCTAGTTCTGATTACTGACCAGACAGTGCTGGATTGTAATCTACTGAGACCACAGACTGTATAAAACAGGGACGGCACAACTGCTCCCCAGAAAAGAAGCTAGTGCTTTAAGAGCTCCCCCTGGTGACTGGCTGCAGTATTGGTCTTTAAGCCTACCTCCACCTCCTCCATATTAACAGATGGAACAAGGGTAAAACTAAGAAATTGAAATACAACATTTTTCATCGTGATGATTTAAGTGCCAGTGTTCAATATTTCCGCAGTAGTCTGAGAAGGGTTAACTAGTTATTTGACGCTAAAAAGAAGGGATGTAACATCACGTTTGACAACTCCTTTGATAAATTTGGCTCCTAGATGAGATTATAAGAGTACAGAAGGAACGGTGAGGGGGAAAATAAACAATAACACAAGAGTCACTGAACTTTCAAGAACTATGACGGCCAAATTCCAACGGATCTGTGTCCCGTCCATCTCTGATCTGTCACAGCCCCTGGACAGGAAGTCAGGTACCAAAATAAAATGAAAATATCTGGTAATTTTCAGAATAAAACCCTCTGTGTTATCACCAGATCGTATTTCACTTAACTACAACAACACCGTCATGGCCCAGCCAGGCCTGGAGTCAACAGGTCAGAGGTTTTCAGAGGACCATAAAGACAACATGGATGAGTAGAGGGGTCGGATATTAATTAATACAGTTATTACTGCAGGAAAACCTCACATGACTCCAGCTGTCCGGCGGTGCTGCATTCTGAAAACCCAGCCGGTGGGTGTTGATGGACGAGAGAGCACAGAGCTGGACCGCAGCAGATCGGAGATGGAACGGACACGGATCTGGTGGAAGTCCCGGGTCAGTGTCTGCTTCAAACCAATACAAGAATCTGTTCTGCTGTGCACTGGACCATCACCAGCACAACATGCCA
The DNA here is from genome assembly GCF_009762535.1 of Notolabrus celidotus. Taxonomy (NCBI): domain Eukaryota; kingdom Metazoa; phylum Chordata; class Actinopteri; order Labriformes; family Labridae; genus Notolabrus; species Notolabrus celidotus. Next base: position 22,532,825 of record NC_048292.1, read on the forward strand.
GCACCTGTTGTGGGAGGTATTTTGGCTTCACTTCTGTTAAATGGAAAGAGTCTTTCAAAAGTAAGAAAAGTAAGAAAATGAAGAACTGAGACAGTCGCAGTTCTTAACAGACACACAGAAAGAAAAAGTTGGGAGTTGTTATGGAGTCAGGTGACATAAAGTAATCCATTACAACATTAGAGCTTCTAAAAGACAAAAGCAGTAAGTTGATTCTTTATTGGACCAAGACCAAAATGTGTATCACCCACCAAGTAGCTGCACAAGTCTGACTCATCAGTGATGTGTTGGCGCTTAAGGCTGGAGTCTGCATTCACTCACACAAACTTGTTTTCAACTATTTTCATAAGCTATTCTCTATCTTGTTAATTGATTGAAAATTCGACATCAAGCACTTTAGCTTTCAGAAGAATTAAACATCAGGAGCGAGCAGAGAGAAGTCTGAAACTTTCCTGCTGAAGTGGGGGCTTGAGCGATGAAGAAGGAACAAGAAGGAGCTTCTCCTGACACTCTAAGATTTCACCGTGTTTCAAAAGCCACTCGCACTTCTGAAGGTGTGTTTCCGTGTGCAAGAAAGACCCTCTCCACAACTCCACCAGCCTCCTCCAGCACGCTGCTTAAGTGACTCCTAATGAAAAAAGAGAGTCGTGGTAGGAGGCAGAGCTTGGCAGAGAGTGAATAGCGTAATTGCCTGTATGTGAGGAGGGCGGGAGTATGAGGGTGCTACAGAGGAGAGGGTTATATTTACATGCTTGGTTGTGAGCACGAGCAGATACACCACGGTATTTAAATCTGACACTGCAGCCGGGGCTTAACCTGAAGAACTCACACAGTGCCTGACTGTTTTTCACTCCATAAACACTTGTTGCATAAATAGTGGAATGACTCTGCACTGGAGAGCACAAACTTTGCCTGCACGTTGGTATGCAGGAGTAAATGAGGAGTCTAATAACACTTATTGATGGTAGCAAGTTACGTTCAAGCCAACAGGTTAGTTGTTAGATGTTTAGCCTTACTTTCTGTTTTACCAGCGGGCCTGTATTGGATTTACACTCACTTAACATCCATTTTTCCCACCGCTGTTCTGAATGTAGACTTCTCTAACACCAGTGAGAACAGCACTTTTTTTAATATGTCGATTCAAATAGAAAACTTAATAATTCAGGAGAGCAGGTCACTCTCTGCCAGCAACTTCCTGGATAAGAAAAAAAAGATGCAGCTTGGAGAAATATTAAAATTAATTTTAATGTTTCAACAGATGGATGTTTTTTGTTCAAGTCGACTGTAGCCTATAAATCTACCGGCCTCACTTACAGTTCTTAGCCAGGGCCCAGAATACTCTTTTACTTTTAGATTACTCGGCTTGCATTGTAGAACAGTATGAAGTGTGTACACATGCCTATGTCAATCAAAAAATCTTAATTGATTCATGCACAATGTGAAGCAATGAGGCTGCAATACCATGATCAGCCACTGGGCAAAAATAGAAGAATGCTTGAAATCCATGACCAGGTGTTACTTGTAGAGCCACTTTTTTTCGGTATTTTATCATATTGAATCTGTGTGTTCCTTACTCCAAGACATGCGAGATATGTGACGTAACCGAAGCATGCCAATGAAAGAAAAATGCATTACCCCTCTTAAAACATCCCCTTGGAAAACATGTAAGAAACTTTAATTAACAAAGCATGGATTGTGATCTCAAGTAGCACAAAAATTGTGCTCTTACTATCTGCTCTGTCTTAACGCCTGGTTCACAAAATCCCTAAAGTTTTGCAGCTTTGTTCAATTTGCTCTTGTTTTGTGTGTGTGAGATGAGCTGTTAGCATCTGCAGTCTCTGCTGTGCGGTCACTTCTGCAGAGCGCAGATCTGTCCACTTACAGGCCCTTGATGCTCTGACTCCAGTCTCCGCTCCTTGTGAAGCTCTCTACAGTTCTCAAATCAACTTTTCTTGACAATCCTTTCCAGGCTGCGGTCATCCCTGTTGTTCGTTGCAGCTTTTCCTACCATACTTTTTCCCTTCCAGTAAACTTTCCGTTGATATGCTTCGATACAGCACTCTGCTAACAGCCAGCCTTTTCAGCAGCGACCTTCTGTGGCCTTATGGAGAATGTCATTGATCGTCTTCTGGACAAACACCAAGTCAGACGTCTTCTCGGATTGTGGTTGCATGTTCTGATCTTGACAAAGAGATACATGGTCTGGTCTACATTCAGTCTGTCAAACTCAAAATGAATCATAACAATTTTGCATCCTTGTATGATCTTACAGGTGAAGAGTACAGTTGGAGGAGTGGTGACACATTCTGAAACCTAGTCTTGATGTATTTGGTTCAAGATTAAGAGTCCCTCATTAGGCATGTCAGTGTAGCTCGTCCACGTTTAAAAAAACTGGGAAAAAAGCTTGTCCCTGTGTGCAATAGCTCAGTAACCCTGACACTAATAGTAATAGCAGTGAGTAAGTTACATTTATATAACTGCATTCACTCACTGTATTACATATTGTTAAGAATCACTGGAAAGTTTGAGCGTGACATCCTTTAAAAATACTACGGCATAGTTTCCTTCAAAACTCAGGAGAAGACGAAGATTTCAATCAAGCTACATAGCTGTTAGCTCCAGTTTTTGTGAATCAAACGTGTTGTAATGAAATTCACTGGAGAAAAAAAAGGGGGAAAACTTTTATCCAGATTAATGCATACTGGCTCATTTCAATATGCACAAACAGCACCAGTGCACCGAGACACTATTTGTCATGCTGCACAGTCTGTGGTTGCATTTAACTCTGGGCTTTGTGAATTAGACGGTTTATTTTTCATCTCATTTGCACAGATTTAGCGGGTGCAAATGCAGTGCAAACCTTCTGTGAAACAGGTCCAGAGTGTGTGCAGAAGCTGTCGCTGACTCAGCTGGCATACCAGTGAATTTGACAGCACACATTCATGCAAGAGCAGCTCTTGCATATCCCAGGTCTTAACCACTGACTTAAGATGCTTGTTATGCAGATTCCACAAAAAAATCTGGGAAAATACATAAATAAATGAATAAATAAATAATAAGATTGTTTTGAAAAACTGTACAATTCAAATTTCAGTTCATATTTGGAGACATTCAGCAGGATGTCTGTTACTCTGAGACCAGATCCTGTCATTGCTTATTGATGTGGAGCAGTGGTAGAGCAGCGATGTTGCACACCCTGTGACCTGCAGCAGTCTGATAAACTCAGCATGTTAACTTTTCCAGAGCAGTCTGTCTAAATATCCCGACGTCCTTGAGCCCAAAGTCTCAGTGACTGACACTCGAGCACGGTTTAGAGCAGGCAGAGAACCGGCTCTCTGCTACCATGAGCTCAGAGTGTAATCCTTCCAAAGTCGAGCTGTTTACCTCAGAATCAGACCCACTTCAGCATCTGTGCGAATGTGATATCTGAGGTCACTCAAATAAAAGTCAAGATTCACTGTGACTTTGCTCTTTTTTCTTTTTACCTCAGCTCTCATTTCGGCCATCTTTCTTTTTCTTTTTTCATCCTCCTTCCCTTTTATCCTCTTTTCTCTCCTTCTCGGGGCTCGTAAAGCAAACCAGAGGCTGCAGGTGTTTTGGGAAACCAGCACCTCTCTCTGTTGACTTTGTTCATGAAATATGATCCAAATAAAGGCGGCACCTCTGGCTGATGGATTACCATGGTAACAGGAGAGACTGTTGTCTGGGAGAACACAGATCTCTGCATCACGGTCCAAACTTTCAGTCGTCACATCCCTGCATAATCATTAATGTTAATTATGTAGTTAACCACAGAACTGAATGTTAAAGATGTAGTTAATGCAGAATTTTAACACCATGATTGTTTGAGTCAAATGTTTGTTTTTTTGTAGTGCCTGTGTTTTTAAGAAATGCTGGTTTGTGACCACAAATTGCTATTTATATGCAAATTAGTTGCACTTTTAAATGATTGATTGTTTCCACATACTGTCAGTATATATGCTCCATACTATTGAATTGTACTATTTATTTTGACGTGTGCTGCTAACCTCTTGGCCAGGTCACCCTTGTAAAAGAGGTCTTGATCTCAGTGGGTTCACATCAGGTTAAATAAAGGTTGAATAATGTGGAAATATTTATCTTTGTTTGAGACTTTAAAAAAAGGAGTATGTTCTGTTTATATCAGTAATTCTGACAGCGAGCACTAGGTGGAGCCTCGTCTCATGATGTGCATAAAGAAACAAACTGTAAGCGAGATAATTCGTAAGTTGAGTTGGAGGTTATTCACTTTATGTTTAATTTCATTTTAGATGAATGGAAGCAGTTTAGTCAAAACCAATGGTGGTGATAATACTAAGAAACTGTAGCTACATGGATCGCATTTTCAAAATGGAAAGCGCCTGAGTTGCATGCTGGTTAATTTGCCAAGAACTTGAGTTTGAACTGATTTCCAAATCCATCCCTCAGTGTCTCATTCAAGGTAAATTCTGTTTTGCTGATGATACAAATAACTTCATTTTTGGCCTGCTCCCTTAAAGTTAATTATTTCAGTCATCAACTGATTATTTGTGACAGAGTAAAGCTGAACAAGAGATATCAGTCTATAAAGTCCTCAAACAGATTCATGTCTCTGATTTTACAGGCAAAGACAGAGGGTCGATGGGCACAGTGTGATGTGTCTCAGCTGACTGCTCAAGGCTCTCAGTTTTGGTGCTCACTCCATCAAAGTCGGCTGAACTAGTTCTGAACCCAACATTACTACAACCTCTTTTCCTGTATGTGTGAACTTTCATTCATGCAATTTTCTAAGGGATCACTAAATAACAACAAACAACAACAGATACTCAAAAAGGAGTGAGTTATCAACTGAAGCTAAGAAGGTATGTTTCTTTGGGTCCTACTCATGTGTAAAATGGATCATGTGATCAGGAGTTAGATTGGTGCAGCATCAGAAGTGATGCAGAGGTTCTACCATCTAATGCAGTGAAGAGAGAGAGCCGAGCCAGAGAGTGCAAAAAACTGCAGTTCCTCAAGCGACCACTTGAGGCAGGTTCCAAAAAAACAAGGAACCCTCATTTGGTCCGATGTTTGAGTTCCTATTTTTACAGCAGAATTAAACTTGTTTACAGACTGGTTAAAACAAAGTCTTTGTCTATGTAGCTAATTTCTTTTCTCCCCTGCAGGGAAAGTTTTTTTTTATAATGCATCCATTAAGATAATATAAGGCTAGGAGTGACACATAAATGTGCAGAATTTGGCACGGCTGAGTTGACTGACAGCTGGTTGTGTTGTTGTTGTTTGTCACGGAGCTAAAAGCTCGACCTGTGGTTAGATTGGTCCAAAGTTAGGTTGAGTCAGTATTTCCAATTTGGTGACCACCACCTTTTGGCTTCACAACATCACTTGACATCACTTGAGTAAGTCTCCTCGTTTCATACAGGCTATGGTTGATCTACTCTCAAACCTTTACAGTCGCAGGTGGTGACCAAAGGGAAGAGGTCGCAGATAACTCTGGCCACATTGACTATCCTCTGTGTGGTAGCTGGTGGAGTTCAGTCTTGGAGATATAGTGAGGACGCTCAGACATCAAGAGGAGCTGAGAGAAGAGCTGCTCCATCCCACCAAAGACACCGTCCAGTTGTGTCTTGAGAAGAGTTGGTCCAAATAGTTCTACAGTTTGAGCTGTACTGTTGACTTAAAGTTAGGATATCTCCGTCTCTATTGGGCCATAAAAATGCAAGTCTGAGCCCTAAAACTCTTTGGAGGAGCAGTGTGACACCTCCAAGAACAACCCTCAAAGTTATTCAGATTTCCACCAGGCACGGAATGCCGTGATGTGGTTGTCAGTGTAACAAAGAGCTTGAATAGAACTTGTTTTTAAAGAGTCAGCTCCGACACTTTCTACTCCAACAATGAAAAATGTTGCGTTGTTGCAAAGTGTCACTCGCTCTTTTTTTAGTTGTTTTTCTACCACGGGAAACTATTCTTCCACAGCAGTATAAGTTTGAACACGAGTGAAGCTGCACCGAGTTCAGCTGTGAAGCTTGCTGGTGGATTAAACAGACATTTAGCCGAGAGACGTGCTGACTTAAAACACTCCTCTTCTCTCTGACAGCAAGCAGCAGTGCTAATTTCAGATATATCACATGCCAGGAGGCATTAGCGGCTGGCACACACTGGCATGCATCTGCTCAGATGAAGAGTCTCACCCTCATGGGAGAGCATCCTCCCCCAGCACAGCAGAGCCTGAGAGAGGCACGGCTGTCCTTGGATAACAGCGGGCGTACTGCTGAGAGGCTGAATTCTTCGCGCTCGAGCAGAGCTGAAGTCAAGCTCTTAAAATGACTCCTCTGCTTGCGGGAACAGATGCTTGGTTACCCTGAACATCGAGCTGATACGAGTCCTTCAGACTTCAGGTTAACTATCGGGGGATCCATTCAAGGAACAGGTGAAATCTTTTTCATAGTTTAAGTCAAAAAGATAACCTTTCAATATTCAATATTCAATGTTTCAATATTTCAAGTCATTTTTTGTTTGAATTTTGATGTGAAGGCCTACAGATCAGAAAAAATTTAAAACCAGGATCTCAAATTATTAGAACATTTCCTCAGATCGATTAAAAAAAGGATCTAAAATACAAAAATGTCTGACTTTTTAAAAGTACATTAATGTATAAATGCAATACTTGGTTGGGGCTCCTTCAGCAGGAATTACTGCACCAATGTGGTGTGGCATGGATCAGCCTGTGGTTCCTCATCTTCCTCATAAATTCTCTTTGGGGTTCAGGTCAGGTCAGCTGGCCAATCGAGCTCTGTAATATTAATGATCAGTGAAATTTTTTGGTGCTGTGGGCAGGTGCAAAGTCCTGCAGATGGAAGCATGAAGTGCTCTAAAATATCCTAGTAGATGCTGGGTTGACTTTAGACTTGAAAAAACACAGTGGAGCCAAAACCAGAAGATGACATGGCAACCCAAACCATCACAGACTGACTGAAACTTCACACTGGACTTCAAACACCTTGGATTCTTTGCCTCTCCAATCTTCCTCAAGACTCTAGGACCTCGATTCACAAATTAAATGCAAAATTTCATCTGAAAGGAGGAGTTTAAACCACTGAGCAAGAGTCCAATTCTTCTTCTTAGCTCAGATAAGACACCTCTGATGTCTCTGCTTCAGGAGTGTCTTGATCTTAGAGAAGCGACAGTTGTAGTCTCTTTCCTGAAGACTTCTGTGTGTGGTGGCTCTTGATGCTCTGACTCCAGTCTCAGTCCGCTCCTTGTGAAGCTCTCTACAGTTCTCAAATCAACTTTTCTTGACAATCCTCTCCAGGCTGAGGTCATCCCTGTTGTTTGTTGCAGCTTTTCCTACCACACTTTTCCCTTCCAGTAAACTTTCTGTTGATATGCTTCGATACAGCACTCTGCTAACAGCCAGCCTTTTCAGCAGCGATCTTCTGTGGCCTTATGGAGAGTGTCATTGATCGTCTTCTGGACAAACACCAAGTCAGACGTCTTCTCGGATTGTGGTTGCATGTTCTGATCTTGACAAAGAGATACATGGTCTAGTCTACAGTCAGTCTGTCAAACTCAAAATGAATCATAACAATTTTGCATCCGTGTATGATCAAAGCTTTGTTCACTGATCTATTTTTGTACTTTCACACATCAGACAGAGGACTCCTCCACCAGCAGCTGTCACTCAGCTCTCTGGGCTCACGAGGGGATGGCTAACTAGGCCGACAAACGTGATGAATCATGTTAATCTCTGTGTTTATATTTAGGTAGCTGTCTGATCATTGTTTTGTTATAGAATAAAAACATGCACACACATAGTTCTCACCAGGAATAGAAAGCACAGTTTTTAAAGTTTGGCCTAGCAATGTTGTTATACAGTTCTTTATTTCTGTGTATTTTTTAATTTGAACACAGTTTGAGCGGCTGCTTGTCGCTCTGAATGGGAATGTTTTGTCTATTGCAGCATGTTTGTCCTTGTTGTTACACATTTCCTTTGTAAGAAGGTGATTCAGTGATTATAACACCTGATACCAGGTGGGACCAATCAGTGAAACGGCCTGTGGCGGCTCAGATGTCTCAGCAGGACATGGTCTGACGTCACCGGGTTAGTTGGAGATATTTTGCTGTAAATTACTTTTAAAGTTTAATGACCAAACAGGTGAAATTAATTACTGAGTCATTTATAGAAAAGGCCCGGGGTAACGCTCTCATCCCGGATAGATACCTCCAACACTGGAGATGTGTGAGTCAATGACAAAATTGCTTGTGTGGGAGTGAATCAGCATTGTACTTTGACACCCATGCAAAAAAAGACAGCTCTCTCTTCTACTTCTCATCACTTTGGTTTGAAAATATTTACAGTAAGACTAAGATGCGCTCAAAAAAAAAGCAGTTTTCATAAAGTGAAGTAATTCAGGCTGCGTGTTTCTCCCACTCATGTTTCCAAATGAATGATTTTACTCGACACCCACTGAGGGTTTTCACCAGCAGGCTGACATTAAGGAAGATATTTATTTTACAGACTAATATGAGTCATATCTGCACATCAACACGGCAGATGTGAGAGCCAATAAAGGACACAGTCACTGTTTGGACTCTTTGATGTTGATACTGATCTAAGAGGGGACAGAAAATGTTCCCCCACACTAACCATTAATTTCATTCCCCTCAACATTAACCCTTCATGTTGTTGTGTTTTTAACTCTGTGTGAACATTTTTAACGGTGTGGGATTTTAATCACTGTTATCTGATGGTCTGTTCCACTCACACTAGTGTTTGGGGAAGCAGGTCACTTTTCATCACACATTAACTGCAGCCGACCCAGTAATTGGAGCTATTTCAGTCCCAGGTTTGTGCAGGTCTGGCCCACAAAATGTGGACAGACACTCACATGGCTTCAAAGACGAACATCAGCCTGAGCTGTACTTTGTGTTTCAGGGCTAAACAGCAAACCATGAAAAAAGCATGTTGAGAACACAGTTAGAGTAAAGATTGTACTGTCTTTTAAAGGATGTCACGCTCAATTTTTGCAGAGGTCATGACCACAACTCCACCTCTTGATGACCTTAAATGAAGACATCTGCACATAAAGTCTGTTGATATTACTTTAACAGCATTGTTTTCATAATCGTCAGCTGTTAAATCTGTCTGGGGCTGTGTGCAGATAAACCCCAGCACATACGAGCTGTGCCATTATGCACGCTGGGGTGTTTTTGCTAGCTTGCTGCAGGAAGTGCAGCTGGATATAAAAGGTGAAATTAGAATCACATCTTTGTGAATCGACACCACCAGATGATGATGGATGGGGCATCATCATCTAACACAGGACTTCCACCAGATACGTGTCCGGACCGTCTCTGATCCGCTGTGGTCCGCAGCAGGACCACTGGACAGCTGGAGTCATGTGACTGAGGTTTTCCCACGACAATCACTGAATCAAGGATTCTCCTCCTCCTCTCCTCATCCATGTTGTCTTTCTGGTCCTCTGAAAACCTCTGACCTGTTGACTCCAGACCTGGCTCCGCTCATCATGATGGTTTGTTGTCACAATTAAGTTAAAAATGATCTAACGATAACACAGAGTGTTTTATTCTGAAAATTAACCGGATGTTTTCATTTTGTTTTGGTGCCTGACTTCCTGTCCCACTCCATCTGTTCTGTTGAGATTGATGCGTCGTGCTCCAGCATCCAGCAAAAAAAGAAGTCTTGTGTATCTGATCCGTTGCATTCCGACCTGCAGGATCAGAGACAGAATGCGACGGAGCGGATCCAGTGGAAGTTAACAGATTTGCTAGAATAGAAACCTATCAGATCCGGTGCCTTGACGGATCAGAAACGGACCGGACACTAATCTGATGGAATTCGCTAAGAGGTGCGTCAACAGGATGAGAGTGCACAGTGAAGCTTTGTGCAGCAGAAGGCAGAGATGGAGAAGGCTTATCTCCACATAAGATGCATTCCCTAACTTTCCTCCAAGCATCATGTCTGATAGACGGATAGATACAAAGGTTATACATCCTTCTGAAGCACTGACATTACTTTGTCCTGAGCGCACACACAGAGAACCAATGCATGTCTTGATAATAAGAAAGAGGGGAAAACCCTGTTTGACCAAATGGATTGGTTCCTGTGTGCCGAACATTGGGCACATTTGCACAAAGATCAGTGGATTCAACTTTTGCTCCCTACATTTTGATTCACACCACAGGCTGTCCCTTGTGCAAGGAAGTAAATTTCTTGCTTCTGGAATAAAAAGCAGGAGGAATTGGGAACATGACAAATCAATCAACCATGGTGGGTAGTGTGTGAGATTAATGTTTAAAAGTCTGTCTGCCTTACGGAGGTTTAAAAGTCTCTGCAAACATATAGCAAAGGGAGAGATCTCGGCAGGCGCGGGGCCTTTCACCTCTCCCTTCTGAGACACCGCTCTCTTTGCACCAGCAAACCCCTCGTGGTTTTACTGAAGAGCGGAGCATCCAGGCGTGAATATCCTGCTCTGTCTGCAAGCATGCTGGGTCCCTGGGAGCCCGAATCCAGGAGAGAATTACTAATGGGACTGACTAAGCCAGGTCTGTATCAGTGAACCATAGAAGAGGACTCAGACAGACAGAGACTCCTGTTCTATTCTGCAGTGTTGGGGTCAGCCTGCTTTTAATTCAGTCGGTCAACTGAGCCGATTTAACAATTATACTTAACACCCAGAAATAAGACTCCTCGTGTTCTTATAGAAATGGAGCAAATGATGCAAAAGTCCTCAGCTGTTTAACTAAAGTCCTGAATTACAGAACGTTATTGAACAATTTCACAACTTGTTTTTCTCATTAATGCCCAAGTTAAAAGTTCATAAAAAAGTAATGTCACTGTCTCGCTTCAATAGGCTGCTGCGCCCATAACTCTTTCTAAATTAATCAAAAACTAAACACAGTAGCTGGCTCAGTAGTTCTTTTGTCAGAGAGAGTTAGTCATCCAACTTATCTCCTCACCATGATGTCTGTTTGAAATCAGCCATGTTCAAATTACTTAAACACTTTTAACAAGTATTTGGTCAGTCTTGAAACACTCAGATTACTTCTGTCTATTTTTCTAAATTCGATTTTCCAGGACTTGGGAGATAGAAAATTAAATCACACCCATATTAAAATACATCTGAGATCTATTCTTTATATTTAATGTGTTCAGCACTCCCTGTCCTCTCCTCCAGGCCCTGAACTTCACATTAACTATTCAGCCTCTTCACTAATGTACTTTAAGTTTCTTCTTTTATGACTTCATGCCTGACTGACATTTTAACTTTTGAAAACATTTGACACCGACCTAAATGGATGCTGGCTTTAAAAAGATTCCTTTCATACTGGAAATGTTTAAAACTTAGGAGAACACATTACCTCAAAGTTAGAGTTGATGACTGACCCATCTCCACCAATAGGCTTTTTTGGCTCTGGCAGCATCTACAAACTAAATTTGAGAGCGCTTCTCACTTGCACTTATTGTTTCTAGGTTTACACTAACGGCCAAATCCCGACAGATAAGTGTCCTTTCCGTTTCTGATCCGTCACCGGATCTGATAGGTTCCTATTCTAGTCAATGTGTTAACTTCCACTGGATCCGCTCCATTGCTTTCCGGCTGTTTCTCTGATCCAGCAGGTCGGAGCCCTCCGGATCAGATACACAAGACTTCTATTTCTGCCAGATGCCAGAGCACGACGCATCAATCTCAACAGAGCAGATGGAGCAGGACAGGAAGTCAGGCACCAAAACAAAATGAAAACATCCGGTTAATTTTCAGAATAAAACCCTCTGTGTTATCACCAGATCGTATTTCACTTAACTACAACAACAAACCGTCATGATGAGCGGAGCCAGGCCTGGAGTCAACAGGTCAGAGGTTTTCAGAGGACCAGAAAGAATGGATGAGGAGAAGAGGAGGAGAATCCTTCATTCAGTGATTGCCGCGGAAAGACCTTGGTCACATGACTCCAGCTGTCTCCGGCTGCGTCCAAAAACGGAGCCGGACCACAGCGGATCAGTGACGGACCAGACACGATTCTGGAAGAATTCCGATAATAGTGCTGAAACTGCATGGATTTTATAAAGAAAATAGGCACTGCAGCACAACAACAAAAATCGGCATCAGTGGAAACAGGCCCTTATGTGACTGAACAAACTACACCTATTACAAGCAGTCATTTGGCACTTAACTGTAACCTTCAAATGGTGCAGCTTGTGCAAGAAAGGCCACTGGTCGTTTTTCTGAAGTCGAAACAAGAAGTCGTTACTCTGATGAATTGTGTTTAAGGTGTTTTTTGATGTGTGTAAGGTAATCATTGTTACCGTTACCACTCTTATGGTTTGTTCCTCAATGTATTTAGAAAAGGTTTTAGACAAATGTACATGTTTTTGAGTACAAAAACATGGCTGTAATTATGCATGATTAGGTACTCTTTTAGAAATATTGCATGTTTCCTAATCTGAAGGTGTCAGGACAGGGAATATCTGCATGATTTAAAAATAACCCACCATTTGGATCAATCTTTCTAAAATGGAGTATATACAGTAGCTTTCAGACAACAAGCTCTAAAGACAGTAAGCCACAGCCGACTGCATGTCACTGAGTGAAGACAGTTTGAAGAGAGGAGAGGATAGTTCAGCCAAGCGTGAAGTCTAACCGGCAATATTCTCTGCTTCAAATCAAACAAGCTCCAAGTCCCACGAGGAAAACTGTGAAGCAAGCTTGGCTGGAAGAAGTTTGCAGTTTGTGAAAGGTTCATCAGCACAGGCAACTGATGTTTACAGCAACTGGAATTGAAGAAAGTCTCCAAACAGCTGTGATTCAACCCAAAATCAAAGCCTGTATTAGAGTCATTATATGCTGTTTTGCAGAAATGTAGATCAGGGGTGTAACAGTACCTCAAGAGACGGATTAAATTCAGTACACATGAGGGACAATTCAAATCAGAGAGATTAACAATGGATCCTGATACTCTTTTCAAACAGCAGAGGGTGCCCTCTGGGTTTGAATCGTCTTGTTCGACATCATTACGTCTATTTGCCCATCATTTTAGCATTTTCCCTCTTCAGATGGGTCGCCATCTACTATGGACAAATCAGTTAACTAGTGTATGATGTCTCTCTACTCCTTGTGCAACTGTCACGAATAGTGTTTCTGAATCTACCCTCCAAAAATAATCACAACATAAGAGCTTATAACTCACATTTAAACTCTGACCTTATAAGTATATTTAGATTGAGAGATAATGCATGGGCAGTATATCGTAAGACTAAGGATCCTTCTGATAAAAGTTTCTCTAGCATTTAACAAGGCATAAGGCAGTAAAGGAAAATTAAAAGCATCACTAGCTACAGTTTTTCAGGTAATGTCTTCTTTAAAGCCTGAACGTAACTTACACTCAAAAAAATGTAAAAAATATTATTGTGAATGGTTTTGCTCCTATGGTGGATATTGTATCTTCAGTTGAGTGTTTTGTTACAACCTTTGCATGTATTTTCAACAAATCCCCTCTTTTCCTTATTACCCAAACCAAAATCACATCCACCCCTCGTGCTAAATGTCCACAAATAACATCCATGGCTCCTGTTTCATGTCTGACTGTGAGGCTGCAGTGACTCTTCGGACGGATTACTTCTCTCCAAGAGACGAGCTCCTGGGAGGTTTCTGTTACTGACCGCAGTCGATAGCATGCTGGCAGGAACTGCATTACCATATGTCATCATCATGACCCAAAGAGACCCCTGTAGGAAGTGGCATTAACCGTATTTACTGTTTCAGTTCTACAGCAGGACAGGATGGTACTCAGGTCTGTTCTTTGAGGTATCTCATGGAGCTTTGAATTTTTTATGTTGTGTCTCTAAGAGTTAAACGTACAGATAAGATCATTCTATGGGCTTTCTTATGCCTTTATTGAGAGCGAGGGTGATGGATAGAGTAGGAAAATGGAAAGAGAGAGGGGGGAATGATACTTATTAAGAGCTGCAGGTCAAGTTTTAACTTCAGCCATCCAGTTTTAGGACTACAACCTTTGCACATCGGGTTTGGGATATAACTTCTGAGCTAAACTAGCACCCTAACTCAGAAGACCTCTTACTGAAGACGGTAATGTTGTGGTTCAAGAGTTTTAGAGTTTAACCAAAAAGAGGAAAAACTACAACCTAATGTTTTCCTTCTCATCCTTTTCCTTCTACATTATTTTTCTTCACTTGTCTGTGCAACCAAAACTAGAAGACCAAAACTCACAAACACTGAAGAGTTAGTAAAAAGTAAACGATGACTTCAGCTCATAAAATGACAAGATGATGATGTACTACTAAATCTTAAATTAAATCAGAATACTTATATCAGTTTGATCTACATGAGGTAAGAGAAGATTTCATCCAAGTAGTAGCATCAAATCTAAGAGAAACTTTGAACACGTCAGAGCAGAGCTAAAAACAAAGCAGTAGTTTCACCTTGCAGAACTTAGTTTCAGCCCTAAGACTAAATCAACAGGTAAGTTTGTGTTGATGAGCATTACTCAAATATTGTGTTTGGATCCAGAGTTTGCCGGCCTTGACTTTTAAACTTTGTTCAGACTCGACACACACTGTTTGTTTAACACACAGAAACAGGCTGCTAAAGACCAGCGCCTCTTCTGTTCTGCAAAGTCAAAATACTATTGAGTCAACGGATTCTGGTGGCTTTCAGGAGAGACAAGTAACGTATGTTTCTGGTATCAAAACAATAAAAAAATTAAGTCTAAACAAGAGGTGTCTTGCGCGATTTCATTGGAGAATAGTAGAAGAATGATCTGAGCCTGTCAGTAGCGCTGTTATTGTTTTTACTTCGATAAAAGAACCTGTGCCAGTAACAGTTGGGACAGACAGGGAGCGTGTTGGCTGTGTGACTGCTGCAGAGCGTGACGGCTCTGTCTCGTGCCGTCTTGGTATTCACACAGGCTTCATGTTGGCTGCGTGAGTTGCTGCTGTTAGCCCTGCCTTTCTTCATGAGTTATACCCAGAATAAAGCTATAAACTACTTTTTATTAAAATGCTTTAGCTTTTAAAAATTGTCAGGATCGATTCTTCCCGGAGACGGTAAAGAGGCATGTGATCTAATGGAAGTTATAACTAATACAATACATAAATAGAATATGCATGTCAATCCCTCAGTTTACAGGCAGTTTGTCATACCTTTAAAAGAGAAGTTTCAGGGATAAGCTTTAAGAAAACAATCTTATTTACATAAAAAATAGGTCCTCAATTTATATCCAGGTTCAACAAAAAACTGTGTGACAGCAAGAGAGACAGAGAAGAGGAAAAAGAGAGGGGGATTGAGAGAAGGAGTGATGGTACTGGAAATTACTTTAACTTACTTGATGTTACTTGATGACTGAAATCATATACTTAAGCCTACATTTATTATGACTCAGTTTCATGACTTTTCTTCAAGTTTTTTTTTACATGAAAAACAGTTGCTGCCCAAACCGCTGTATGAGCAGAGAGAGGGCGAAGAGATGGAGACGACAGGGAGATCGCACAACAAGAAATATTTCTGTAGTAGGATATCTAATGATTAGCAAAGCTTACCGACTTTTTTTTTACATAAGTTCAGCAGGAGGTAAATAAAGACCTGAAAAAACAACTTCTTCAATTCAAAAACATGTCCTGGAAAAAACTTACGAATAAAAGCACTCTGTGAAAACAAGGGTAGACACACAGTAAAAACACATAGGGTTTTTACTTTGAAAATCATTCTTAAAGTGTTATCACACCTTGCTAACCAGCTTTCTTACAGATTTTCCAGTTGTATAATTCTGATTGGTCATTTTTTGACAACGTGTTTGTATTTTAAGTTAGTAGCCAGGTAATAAAGGGGATAATGTTTGGTTAGCAAGTTGTTATGGGAAAAAGAATCCCTTCAGGGTGAGACAAGACTCTGACATCAACCATACATTATCCCTTACTTAATTTTGTATGCATATGACATAAATATAGCTGATACAAAGCCAATACAGCCCTCTACTTTATATTTTGTCTGACTGTTTCGGCGGAGAGCTGCAGGAAATAGGCAAGTCTTT
Organism: Notolabrus celidotus; assembly: GCF_009762535.1. Lineage (NCBI taxonomy): Eukaryota > Metazoa > Chordata > Actinopteri > Labriformes > Labridae > Notolabrus > Notolabrus celidotus. The sequence continues at coordinate 22,548,887 of NC_048292.1, forward strand.
GATTTTCTAGATTTTCAGTGCGAAACGAACGTGAGATGCACTTTTATGCCGGTGGTCTAAATACTCTGAAAATGAAGCTGTTCTTCAGTCTTCACACAGCCAACATCTTCACTAAAGCCATGGTAAGGTTTACTTTGCAGCCATTACATCGTGTTACGGCTGAATCGGTCTACTGGAATATTACCAGACTTTGTATACCTATTAGTCATTCAAAGCAGAAAAAAGTAAATAAAAAATCATTGTAACCCTCCAAGGCAGGGGTGTCAAACTCAAATACACAGAGGGCCAAAATAAAATAGTAGGTGCAAGTCAAGGGCCGGACTGGTTTAATGTTTATTGCAAAACTTATTTAAATGAACTTATTGCACATATTGAACATTGAATTAGCAAAGCTTAAGTTATTGCCTATAAACATTTAAAAAATGAAAAAATATGTTGAATTCATTTCTTATTGCTCAATCTGCAGCTTATCTAATGAATGAGCTTTACTAATTTCTTATGAAAATATTTTTCTACAGGCCAACAAATTTGGCAAAAAAAAATCTGCAAAGAAAAACCAAAAATGCCCTGTGGTAGCAAGAAAAAGTGCAAAAAGGAAACATATTTTAGCTCAGTCGGCTGCTCTGTGATGCACACTAGTCTAAGATAGATACTCAGCATCTCATCTTGGATGTAAGTTCATCAATGTTTGGGGTCAGGCTCTGAGCTGTGAAGGTGTTCATCAGTAAGACGACTCCTGTGAGATGTTTTGTTTAACTTCTTCAAAGAGAACAGTTGTTCACGCAGGTAGTTTGGCAGCACGGAAAATGGCTCAAGTTTTCTCGCAGCATCTGCGTGTCCCACAGGCGCAGCTTGGTTTTAAAAGCCTTCACTGCAGCGTACATGTCTGTGATCACACGGCCCCGCCTCTGAAGCTGCAGGTTGAGCGCATTGAGATGGCTCGTGATGTCACACAGAAACGCTTCTTCACACAGAAACTTTTTTATCACGGAGCTCTGTTGTGTCTTTCCCTTTGCTCTCCATGAACTGACAGATCTCCTCACGCAACTCGAAACACCTTTACAGCACTTCTCCCTGGCTCAGCCATCGCACCCCTGTGTGATGGAGCAAGTCACCATATTCTGAACCCAACTCCTCCAGAAAAGACTTGAACTGGCGCTGATTTAAACCTATGGCTCTTATGAAGTTAACTGCTCATGTTATGGTGCTCATCACATGTTCCATTTCCAAGGCTTTGCCACACAGTGATTCCTGGTGTGTGATGCAGTGATCAGCTGTCAGCTCACCTGTGCTGTTTTCCTCCCGCATCCTCTCCCGGATTCTGCCCACTAATTCACTCTTTTGCCTGCACTTCGCGGGCGCTCAATCCGTCGTCAGTCCTACACGTTTATCCAAAGGCAGCCTCGTTTCATTTACACATCTGGATACCTCTTCAAAGAGATCTTTTCCCGTAGTTGTGCCATGCATTGATCTTAATCCCAAAAGTTCCTCTGTTGCGCACATGCATATACTCTGCCTCCCACCTGTCTTGAACCCCCCTGTTTTCAAAGTCCACCTTTCGTTTAGCCATTTTTGGGGAGAGGGATAGCTGAAAGTTGACTGCAGGTGACTAGCTTCATAAGGCTGATGATGAGTGGAGAACGGTAACGGCTCTCGCGTGAGGGCCCTCGATTGACATGCAGTGCATTGTGGGACTTGTAGTTTTAGTGGTGCGTGCAAAATACCGTCGGGCCAGCTCTATAAATAATTTGATATTATCTCGCGGGCCAAAGATAATGTCACCGCGGGCCGAATTTGGCCCGCGGGCCTCGAGTTTGACACATATGCTCCAAGGTGTGTAGAGCAGCGCTAAAGACTGTTTAAACTGCAGCTGTGATACTTCAGTGTGATGCTTACTGGTTGATCTCACACAGCAGCACCATGAGACTCTTTTTTAGTCTCTGCGTCTGTCTGCCTCTCACTCTGTCCACCTCTGTGGTGTTGATTTGGGACTACATGTCCTCTAATTAGCCCCGCTTGCTCAGATGTGGATGCATTAAACAGTGGATCTTCTTCAAAGCCCCCTTCTTTGAACCAGAGTAAATGATCAGTGGACCGAGCTGAAAGCCAGGGGTTGATCCAGCAGAGTAACCAGGCACGCAATTAGCATCAGACAAAGTTCCCAAGAAATCAGCGACATTCAGTTCATTAGCATGCCTCCTCGCTTTGCAGGGACAGAAAAATACACACAGCTTTATTAGCAACCAAAGCTCTCATAGAGGGTCACTGAGAAACTTGATACCATTATTACAAAATGACAACTCCTCCTGTGCATATCACTCTCAGCAGGGCTGACATTTTCAGGCTCACCCTCGTTCAAGTCCAGGAGTGCAGAAAATGTTGTCAGTTAAGTAAGAAGGCGTTGAGGTAACAGTAAACACTTCTCTGGAAACGCAGCCCACCTTTGCCTGTGAAGTCTGGAGGGCTCTGAGGGCGTGTTTCTGTCAAATGTGAGTTAAAGCAAAGCAGTTGGAACGATGCGTACTGCGTGGCTGAATGGAAAGAAAAGGTTTGAAGGCCATGCAGCTCATGAAACTACATCAGCCCTCAGTTGCTAAGTGACGGGATTTCAAACCCTAGACAGAGGAGGTGGACAAATAGCAATATATTTAATGCAACAGCATTTCACCATCATGGAAAACTTCATTCTCTAGAGATTATCCGTTTCCAAGAGGAGAATAACTTTGGGTTTTAGCCTAATGATTAAAATGTTTTTAAGTTGTTTCTTTCTCCATTCATTTTAAAACACAATAAACATCCATACTTATCCCACAAGTTATCCCGTTTTCATACAACTAGAACCACTTTATGTTGATAAAATTGAATGTTTGCAACCCCATGAGGCTCAATAGGAATGACTGCAGGTTTTCTTTGTTGGTTAAAGTGGAATAAACCTCATTTCACTCCAGTTAGCATTAATTGGGGGATTGCAGGAAAGAAAACTTCATAAAAAACAAGAACATTTTGTTATAGGTCACGTAGGCATAAAATGTTAAAATGTTAGATTTCTTCATGTTAACATTGAAATAAAACAGTTTGTACAACACCTGCAGTTCCTTAATTGGCCACTTGAGACTGACTCCAAAAGTGAATCTGATAAAGTTGAATGACTTCAAATCAGACTAATCTTTGTACACCCTGTTATAAAATACTGTTTAGGACTATGTAGCGGTTTTTGTAACCCATCGCATATATTGGCATTCATTTCAGCAACATTAAGAGGATGGCATCGTAACTATAGGCTCGCTGTCTCCTGAGCTAACGCAAAATCGTGAATATAGGCAACACTGGTTTAAGAGATGCAGTCTGTTTTTTGGGGGCTTCAAAAGGGAAAAGGTTTAATCTGTCATCTCTTTCAGCAATGTGCCGTTTTTGTGCAGATGTGTAGCTCATTCTGGTACTTTTTTTTTTTTATACAGGTTGCTTAGCACCGCTGGAGTGACTGCTTGTTGCAGCAGCTCTCTCTTCATTGTTCTTTTTTCATATCTGTTTAGTTATCTTTGTATTTGGAGCCTGTCGTGTCTTTTAAGGACTCATTTGTTGGCCATGGACACCAAACTGGCTCCGTTTGCAGTGGTGTTTTTACTATTTTTGTTCCTGTGTGTGTCCGGAGATCCTACATGTAACCATGGTCACATTGTATACATACGAGGTCAGCTGTTAGCAGCTGTGGCATGTCCATGCTAAATGATGCTAGCCCCGATGTTCCCTGTGAGCTGAGGAGAGGGAGGCAAGGATGACGTGCTGGTACTGAGGTGCAAGCTAAAAAAGACGACATCAACCTGTCCTTCCACCCACCGTTATGTGGAATGTAAGATCTATCTACGATAAGGTGGACGAGCTATCCCAGCACCAGAGAGAATACTGGCAGAGTAGCATCATGCTAACAGAGCTAACACCGGACACGAACACCACATTGGAAGGATTACACCTGCTGTGGGCGGACAGGATACAGGAGAGTGGGACTGAACGGGCTGGTGAAGAAGGCCAGCTCAGTCCTAGACCCTGTGGAGGTTTTGGCTGACAGGAGGATTATGGCCAAGCTGTCGTCTCTGATGGACATTTTTGTTCTATATATATTCTTGTTGAAATTCTTGTACTGTACACCTTTTTGTTTGCTGCTGTAACTCAATGAATTTCCCACTTGTGGGATGGATAAAGGAGTGTTTTATCTTATCTCGTCTTATCTTTCACCATCCTGCCAGCTATACGCTCAGTATTTGAGTGTACACAGAGTTGGTACGAGTGGATCCACCAATTTGCAGACTTGCACCCACCTCATCTTAAAATGAGGAGTCTTTGCAATCAAACCTACACTCCACAAGGTTTATTTATTTTACAGTGTAACACTATTTTCTTTAAATGAGGGAGAAACCTGATAAAAGTGGCGCAACTTGACTGGTCTACCTCGGTTTGAACAGACCATACTTTTTTGCAGGGAAGCAGCTGCTTGTTTCTAAGAGCGCCATCTTCTGCGTGAAACATCATAACACAATAAAGTACCCCTCTATGCATTTATGCTGGGATTTTTAGGACTCAGCTCACTTTTTAGATGACCAAAAGGTGTTAAAACTGCATCATATACACAAAATTTTAGGGCAAAACTTCAGGCCTCAAAACAAAATACAACAAACATTTTTTAATCACTATTTTCACTTCTCTCATTCAGATGATAATTTATTTCATAGTCAGCACTTGTAATATCAAACCAGGGTATTATTGATGAGGGTAGAGGAAGTGAACCTTGTGTTGCATTATGCAGTTGTTTTGATGTTTAATAATAGGTAAATAACAACAAGAACAACAAAGAAAAACCTATAACATGTCAGTGTTAACAAAATCTTAAATATAATTTGTCATGTCATGAAGTGCAACAGATTGCAATGAATACTGACACATGTTGAGCTCTGTGGAACAACAGAAAAATGAATCCATCTGAGGGATTAAAGGGAAATAAAAGAAGAAGGGTGAATAGGTTAAAATAAAACTTGACCTACTAATCTGTAATACCTGCTGAGCTCTGTAACGGCAGCTCAGCTTCATACAGCCAAAAAGAGAAGAGACCAAAAAAAAACACAAATCAGCCTTGAACTCTGATTTATTAATTACCTTTTAATGAGAGAGTGTCCGGGTTGTGCAAATGGTGCCAGACGAAAGAACTTTCAGTGAATCCATTGTCCTTGGGAAGCGCTCGATCTTTTAGAGTGATTGGCTGAGCATTAATTATTCAGCAAAGAGCCCAAACTAACGGGCCCCTCCCAGCAGCAGTCTGGCAGTGCACAGAAGACGGGTGGAGCACACCTCCAGCATGCATGCCATCACATCCATAAATGCATGATACTCTTATCTAACCCGCTCTTAAGTGCAGCTCTGACTCTATACATCTGCAGTAATCCAGCATCTGTGGGGCGTTAAAGAACGAGACCTGTCTCTGTCTCTTTGATCTGTTCCAGTTCGGGCAGCGCTCCTCACAGTCTTCACACATACACTCCAATTTCTGTTTGCAAAATTGAGCAATAAAACTCATCCAATTTGGCTAACACTTAGTCATATGCAATTTTGTGAAAACAAGCACCATGTCTCCCATTTTGAGGTGACTTGTCACACTGAGAACTCTCTTCTCACACGTTTCCACTACACACTCGCAACATTTTAACACTTAAACATGATTTGATGACTAACCCTTGTGCTGTTTTTTTTGCAGTCGTGCACCTGTCACATTTTTTGTAGGGTAATGTAGGAAGAAAGTGTGTAGGAGTGAGTGAACAAACACGGCTCATGTCAGATGCTCTGTTGAATTAACACCTTTCAAGAGACAAAAAGGAGCGCTGCCGTCATGGAAGGTCATACATGCACTCATGCTTCAAAATGCTTCATTCATAATTGAATGCATATCATGCCAGCTGGTGAGAAAAGTTGTCACAAATTTGCAAAACTGAGCTTTCTGAAAGCAAAGAGTTTCTTTTTCTGCCTTTTGCTAGCTGCTCCATCAAGGACAAACTGATCTCCATAGCAATGTTCTCTCACAATACCTCTTTTATCTGTAAAGGTATCAGTGCGTCATCTCTCCTACCTCTCTCTCCTTGTTGATTGTCAAACTGAAGAATAAACACAGATCAGTGTATTTATAACCGAGAGATGTAGGGTGGACGTCAAAGGCATCAAAGTTCAAAGCAAACGCCTTAAAAGGACATTATTCTCTCTTAAAGCAGCTTTCTACTTGCCTCTGAATCTTCTAAAAGTTACTACAAAGTTTCGAAAAAGCCACACTGAGGGAAGGAGTCCGTCACAGAGACCCAGTTTGAAGTCTCAGTCACACAGTCCACATGTATGCCAAATCTGGAGCTTTAATCTACTGCGTAATAATTTAAAAGTCCCTTTACAGCGACAGAGAGAGAGAGAGAGAGAGAGAGAGAGAGAGAGAGAGAGAGAGAGAGAGAGCATGTTCTTCATTTCAACGGAGAGTGTGAGTGCATGTGTGTGTGTGGGAGACAGAGAGGGTGAGACCAACCAGCAGACAGACGGATAGAGAAAGACAGCAAGGCCTGATGGGATGCCGTATATAGCTAACAACTGTGTGAGGGAAGAGGTCCCATCATGCATACAGAACAAGTCTCCTTCATTAACTATCCAACAGACCTCTGCTTTTTTTCTTTTCTACGCACACAAAGACTCGTTCCTACAGTTTCTCACTTCAGTCGGTGCTGCAACATCATCACATGAAAATATCTGCTTTGTTAGTGTGTATTTTAAGAACTGATAAAGATTAAATCTGTGAAACGACATCATTTCCTTCTCACAATACATCTTCTGACATGACTACACCGAGCAGCAACCACTACAGCTGAGTGTTTTACACCACATCTTTATCTCAACAAGTAACTCTATAGATAAAATCCACATCATGAGGCCAGCATCAGTAAATCAGTCATATGATGCTCCAAATGCCTCCAGACCTGAGTCATCATCCAGCTCTGCTTTGGTCCGTGTCCTCTTTGTGCCCTTTTGGAGCCGGGTCAACATAACTGTCTTATTTTCTCAGGAACACTGAAGAGACGTAGGAGTTTGTCATAAATTGACGTTACTCCCCCGAGAAAAGAGATGACGATGATACATGATGCACAAACAGAAGTGAGCATCATGTGGAGCACCATGGGTAATGGACTTGAGGTGCTATTATGAATCAGCAAGATAAACTATAGTTAGGAGAGGACAGGAAGGGGTACGCCAAAGGGTCCGCCAAAGAAGTCCCAATACGCCAAGTGGTTAAATTTAGAAGTGGCGAAAAGCATGTCTGAGGGTACCGGCGCACTTCAAGCACCTAGAGTATTTTGGACTCACTTTCAGATGCACCATCCATTCTTATATACAAGCTGTTTTCGAAACCCCTTACTATACTAGTAGTATGTACTGATTTTCGGCAAGATCAAAATCTGCAGGATGCCAAAGCTACCCAGATGTCGTACTGATTCAGGAAGAATTCTCAGTCTGCATAGGACCAGTCTCCCTTTCGTACTGTTTCCCACAATGCACCACGCTAACGTTCTCCTGCTTTTTCCATATATGACGGGTGGCACTCAGTTTTTAGCTGCATTAGCGCCACCTACTGTGTTGGAGTTGTATTAGACGTTTAACGGTCCGTTACATTTACAGTGAAGTAATATGAAATAAACGCTGGGGAATCTTGTAACTTCCAATAATTACAGTCAATAAAAATCTCACAGGTGACTGTTCATGTCTGTGAAAGTTATTCATTTCCATGTAAGCCACTTCTTAACTTCTTAAATCAGTGGATGCTACAGAAGCAGTTTCGCTGTCAGCTTGGCCGTTGTTGACTTGCTTTCTAAAATCGAAAAAAACAGCGACGCCTGACTCAGCATCCTGCAAAACAGATTGAACAGCCACACAACATACTACCTATAGACACAGTATGCAGTACACATAGTACATCATGCATACTACATTCCTGGGTAGTATGTAGCAGGTGATTTCGAAATCAGCCGCCATCTTGTATTTCTGTGGCCTTTGTCTGCTGATGTGTTTACATTAATAGCTGGTGTCTCACTTGCTGGTAATATGGATGCTGGGAGTCACATTAAGGGAATATAAGGCTTTTGCAGACGTACACTACCAGTCAAAAGTTTGGACACACCTTCTCATTCAATGGTTTTTATTTATTTTAATTATTTTCAACATTGTAGATTAATACTGAAGACATCAAAACTATGAAATAATCTGGTTTTACCATAATCTGGAGCACAACAGTAGTCAAAATGAGCTATCCATTGTTTACTAACCCTACCTCTGAACAACACAACTGATGGTCTCAAACACATTAAGAAGGCGAGTCATTCTACAAATGAACTCTTGACAAGGCTCATGTTAATTAGAAACCATTCCAGGAGACCACTTCATGAAGCAGACTGAGAGAATACCAAGAGTGTGCAAAGCTGTCATGAAGGAAAAAGGGGGCTACTTTACAGAATCTAAAATATAAAACATATTCTGCTTTGTTTAACACTTTTTTGTTCATTTAATAATTCCATATATGTTCTTTCATAGTTCTGATGTCTTTGGTATTAATCTACAGTGTTTCAAGTAATTGAAATAAATACAAACCCTTGATGAGAAGGTGTTTCCAAACTTTTTGACTGGTAGTGTACATTAAGGTCAGATGTTGAGCAACAACAGTCAGGAGCGGTGGTTGCAGCCAGGTTGTGTCACTTTGTTCCCTCAAAGCTCTGCTTAGATTTGAGAAAGAAGCTCACATATCTAAATCTTCCGTCTGTATAATCTGGGATGTCACATTTCTTTCTAACTGAACAGAGTGTACCATCAGAGGGAAAGGCATCACACATCGGATAACAAACAGGTGATGAATGCAAACTGCAGTGCATAAGAACCAGTGCAGGGCTCAGTGCTTAGCAACAAATGCATTGAAAAGCAGACATCTCACACCTTCAACAGAAGCACAGCTGTTAATGTGAAAGTCTTCCTCATCCTAACCTCGGTGCTAATTAAACTACCTGCAGTCCTCCACACTCCTCCTGTACGCTGAGCTGTTACAGTGAACCAAAGCAGTGCGGGATGATGATTGGCGGGGCAGATTAACGTGACTGGCAGTGGCTACAAACATACCCAGCGGCGTGCCGTCACCGCCTACGCCTGGACAGCCATTTGCCCTGATCTCCTACCCAGCGTCAGGTCTGCCGCTGTTTACACGTCAGACTCTATTTACTCAGCGAAGCCTTGCCGTCTGTTTGAGGCGGATCAGCTGCAGAGGCCTCCTGCAACCTTACACTCTGCACAATGGGATTCAACAGGAGGAACAGGAAGGCCCCGAGTCAACCTGCAGGTTTTTGTTAAACAGGAACAAAAAGTAAAGATGTTGAAACACGTCATGATGTATCACCTTTGACAGCGAGAACAGAGCAGTTAGAGTCATGCACACATGGATCAGTCGTGTTAGCGATGCTCTGACGCCCTTTTTTTGCATCGCTGCCTCAAAACTAACAAGCTAGCACGCAAGGGGTTACTGAGCAATAAGGGTTCATGGTCGAGCAGGTTTCTGAAATCAATCAGTTTCACAGACCGGACGGATCTGAATGAAAACAGGCCGTGGTGATGAGCGATGATGTTTCCATGACAACAGGCAGGCTGAGCGTGCAGCCTGGCTTTGGTATCTTCAGGCGTGCGGCAGGCGGCACCCAGACGGTTTGGGTTTTTAACCTCTTAAGTGGAAGAAAGCAAGCTGCAGTCTCAGATGGGTTCATGAGAGGATGGGGGGGATGCGTGGGTGAGTGGGTGAGGGTGAGGTGTAGGGGGGTGGGAGGGGTGGAGGGACTTCAGAGTCAGGCATCAGTTAAACCTCTGTCTCGGAGCGCAGACATGGGAAATGAAAAAGGTGGTGGGTGTTATTTTATTTATTTATCTTTTTGTTACCATCCAAATCCAGCAATGGCCAACTACAGAGATATGAGAGGGACAAACAAACAGGTTAACATATTGGAGAACACAAACACCTGCAGACACATACACAGAAAACACCATATATCATCTCAGGCTGTCCTTTAAACATACAGGAAACCCTGCATCTCACTCAGACAGGCACACACACACCGGCAGCCTCTGTTAGAAACACACTGCGTGCAGATTAGAGAGGCAGCACTGAGAGTGAGGAGAGAACAGGATGACTACAACAATAGAAACAGCGTGGGGAGTGCAGAGAAACACGCCTGCTAACGCTCACTGCTGGCACACGCACACTCATAGATGAGCTGTTTAAAGGACGAGAGGAGTCTTTTGGGTTTTCAGCTCACCTGATCTGACGTCTCTCTTTAAGCTGTCGATGGAGCTTTTCATGTTTGGAACAATTGTCGTATTAGTTGGGATGGGCTGTGATGAATGTGGTAAACAATAGAGGTAATCAGGGAGAGGACTGCTGCTGTTTGGTGAAACCTCGTCCAAAAAAAGAGACCACATTTCCCATCAACCCTCTCTCTCCTGATGCAAAGAAGGGGTCCTTCACTGATTTCACTGTGTTTCATGAAACATGGGTATGTTTTTTGATCCTCTCTCTCTTTCCTGAGTGTTTTGATTTCCCAATCCCAAACTCTGCACGGACACACTAGTCAGTATCTACTGCCTACTACATTCGTAGGTAGTATGTAGCAGGCCGTTTCGAAAACAGCCATAGGCTTTGAGACGGTATGGTTGCTGATGCTCGAGCACAAGCACAGGAGGGCAACATGGACATGATGTGCAACTACTCCTATCGCTGCCTTGTATAATCAATATAAATTATATAGAATAACCGTATTGGTCCAATTACAAGATGAATTTCTTCCCTTCAAGTCAGTACACGTTCATGACCGGGCAGCAAAACACCTGATTTAGTAACTGATTTTTTTTTACCCACACCTGTACTGGTGTAAAAGGGTGGGGTAACGATCTGCAGGAGCTGAATATGTGTGAGTGAATCCACAGCGTGCAAGCACGTAGGGTCACAGAGTCATGAATCAAAGTTATGCATGTGTCGTATTAAAAGGTGATGACATTTGTACTAGGGTCAGGCCTCATCGTGCTCAGGCATACTCGGGCCTGGAGCAATGTGAGTGGAGGTCAGCAGAGGACTGGGGAGGGGGGACAATCCTGCCTCGGCACGGTACAGGACAGGCAGGTTTAGTGTGAGTGCGCCCCTCGTATCTTCATTAATGTGTCGCTTTCTCTATAAACTTTGAAAGTATTTCTTACGTTGCAGCTACAGCAGAGAGAAATCCTCCTTAAGAAAGCAGCACATATCTTTAAGTGAACATTTCCAAAGTCTGACACACGTCATAGTTAAGATTGATTTAATGAATTACAGCCTGTCTATGAGTGGTCTCTGATTTCAACATGATTATAACTGTCTGTTAAATGTGATCCATTTTTATTCACCTCCTCTGACTTTAATGTCATTTCTGCTATCAAAGACCACTTCACAGTTAGAACTGTCGTCTCAGTGCTGTCAAAGTCAAAGGTGAACTTTTAAGAGGACTGAGCTTTCAGTGGAACGGGTTCACAAGCTGAAATCATACCTTTCATTTCCATGGAGGATAATTCCACTTTACATCGCTAACGCCTTGTCAGGGGGCGGATTAGTGCCCTGAAGGGACTGCTTTTAAACACACACACACACACACACACACACACACACACACACACACGCGCACACACACACGCGCACACACACACGCGCACACACACACGCGCACACACACAGGACTTCTCTGTTTGGATTTGTATTAAATGTTGGACTCAAATGAAGCTGGATTTTCATAAAAGGAGAACATGGAAGTATCAGCAGGAGCATCATGTCTGTGCGTGCTGCCACCGTGACAACATGGCAGCAGGTGGAGCATCTTCGCCATCAGGGCCTGAGCCTCACATGCAGACAACAGCCAGGCACTTATAGAAACAGATGCTTGTGTGTGGTCCTGGTGGCAGGAAATGTGGCGTGACTTCATTTGTGTGTGTGCTCACACTGGGGGCGATCAGTACAGGGAAACAGAAGCATGCGTGTTGTAAACACAAGCATTCAGCTCCATCGACTGCCTTCTGTCAGTGATGCTAACTCAATATTTACCTCGGATACGTCTCTGCTAGTTCCTCTGTCAGCGGGCGAGGAGCCAAAAATATTTCTAAGAAATTATCCAGGAGATTTGGCAGAAAGGTACAGGAAGCACTGATCGATAAGAAGTAAGTGCTCTGTTTTAAGCTGTGGCTATGATGTAATACTCTGATATAATTATAACTTCTATTGTATCTGTTGTATTATATTAAGTCTCTAATGGTATCGTGTAATGATGAAGTATACATCCTGTATCACTGTGGCTTACAGACAAAGCCCTGCTGTCATCCTGCCTGAAAGTCTCCTGATGGACTTTGAGAGGAGGGCAAAAGGAGGGATAACTGATACAAGGCAAGGTCAATGTCATACCAAACTCTCTACACACACACACACACACACACACACACACACACACACACACACACACACACACACACACACACACACACACACACACACACACACACACACACACACACACACACACACACACACACATCTCAGACAAACTTCTCTACTTTTGTTAAAAGTCAAGATTGGAGAAAAACTCTAGAGAGGAAACAGTTCGATATTTATTACATCAACAGGCCTCTCTGAATGAGATCTAAAACTTGTTTTTTCAGCCGGATCGAGGAACTAGTAGGCAAATCTAAAAACCTACAAATATCTTTGTAATTTAAAGAAGGCTATAGCAGCATCATCTCCTAAGTAATTTATGATGTTTATATTTACATTGAATCTAAAATGTAGGTACAAATGTATATATATATATGTTTTTACAACAAAGGATAAAGTATGCAATTTTAGAACAGTCAAAGTTTTTATTGGAAGGCATCTTGCGGCCCTCCTCCTCCCCCACAGTATCTAGTTTGGAGAATATCCTAAAAGAGAGTCAGGTGAGTCAATTTATTTCTACGTTGAGCAGACGGACGTGTGTTTTCAGGGTAATTTTTCACTAATTTATTTCAGGTAAAAGTATAATTCCTGCATAAGCACATAAAAGCATTTCAGGTCTGTCAAAACAACTAAACTATTTGGTGGTGCCACAAATTAAAGACCCTTCTTTTTGACTCAGGAGACTGTTTGTTTCACAGCATTCAATGCTGATATACACTACCAGTCAAAAGTTTGGAAACACCTTCTCATTAAAGGGTTTGAATTTATCTTAATTATTGTAAACACTGTAGATTAATACCAACGACATCAAAACTATGAAAGAACATATATGGAATTATCGAATGTACAAAAAAGTGTTAAACAAAGCAGAATATGTTTTTTTTTTTCCTTCATGACAGCTTTGCACACTCTTGGTATTCTCTCAGTCTGCTTCATGAAGTGGTCTCCTGGAATGGTTTCTAATTAACATGAGCCTTGTCAAGAGTTCATTTGTAGAATGACTTGCCTTCTTAATGTGTTTGAGACCATCAGTTGTGTTGTTCAGAGGTAGGGTTAGTAAACAATGGATAGCTCTATTTGACTACTGTTGTAATCCAGATTATGGTAAAACCAGATTATTTCATAGTTTTGATGTCTTCAGTGTTAATCTACAATGTTGAAAATAATTAAAATAAATAAAAAACATGGAATGAGAAGGTGTGTCCAAACTTTTGACTGGTAGTGTAAATTCAACCAAACCTGGAGCCAATGCACCAGCTGGGCGTACGCATGTGTGTAACTTCACGTCTGGCTCAGAGCTGAAAGTTCAGGCGAGATAATGTAATCGGACACTGAGCAAATGGATTTTAAAGTTGCGATTTCTCTGTAATAATCCCTGATTGAGCGAATAAAAGAGCTCTCCCACCGCATACGACATGTGGGACAGAACCAGGCCTCTGATTCCCGCCCTGCAGGTGTTGATTGTTGTTTTATGTAAACGAGTCTCTCAGCTCTGAGCTGTCAGTGCCATTCAGTCCTGGGAAAACGAGGAAATTCTCTCCAAATATGTCAGTGATTATGCTGCTTTGGGTTACAGGCTCTCTCATTTCCCTGTGCAAAGCGTCTGTTTGCTTGTGCTCATGTTGTTTAGCTTCATAATGAGGATGTTTTTATGTTCTGCGATCATCTCTGTGAGTTTCCTTCCTTCTGGGTTGCGTTACCCGAACCTGTGAGTATTTTGATTGGAGAGGAGAGTGGATAGAAATGTGTTACTTGGCAACACTCCGTGATCTGTGCATGGTTAGACCGGGCGCAGCTACAACCGGCCTCTGTCTGGCTCGGTGTACTCGGTGTGAGTTCAAGTCAAAGAGCTGGATGGAGCTACACAACAGACGTCAGCTGGTGTTTTAAGCCCCAGGATATTTTTCTAAACTTGTCCGAGTGTACTCTTGTGTCTAAAGCTAACAAGGATTTTCTCTGTTTGGTTTTATTCTGGTTTGAAATTAAGTGCATCAATAAATCTATTAGATTAGGAAAAGAAGTCACCTGTTTTGTGTATGTTCACTTAATTCAGCTTTGACTTTTTATCTTTTATAGAATTCAAATGATTGTCTCCTGTGTGCACACTTTGACCCATCTTTCCTCTGTTATCATTCAAGTGAACTCTGCTGTTATTCATCGCCTACCTGTCTTCGTCGTGCAGTCGTGAAATATATTTCAAAGTGAGTTCATGCTGATTGATATGATAAGCGGCATCTGTATATTTCACAACCTGCTCTTACACCAGATATCAGAGACATTCACACTTGTCTTATTTTCCCCCCGCCCCCTTAAAAGAACAGCGTATGATAGGGAGTCATAATCTCTCAACACTGCTTCCCTTCCTCAAACAACCCCATCTCATAAAAAAGATCATCATTTAGTTTCTGTTCAAACAGCAACCTGTAGACAATGAAGAGGAGGAGTGATGTAACCACTGCAGAAATGAACCTAGTGTTGTTTCTGGTGCCAAATAATATTGAGCTCTCTTTCTAGCCGCGGGTGGTTTGAAAGGTCTGCTGCATTTGACGGTTTCGACACAGATTTTAAGAAATGCACTGTGTGATAGTTGCATGAACACTTTAATGGTAAAAGTACATGTGGTCGTATAAGGCTGCTTTGTAGGGGTGGAAACCTACAGGTGATGTCACAAATGGCCACACCCACAGAAGTCAGTTGATCCAGAAAGTAGCGGCACTTTTCTTCAATTTCCTTTTTAATCCCTCAGTCCAACCTGACAAGATTAAACATTTAAGCTTCATCATGTGTGTTTGCATCACTGAACTGCCATCATGCAAAATGTGTGTCACCATTCACATGACATGACATCTAGGCCAGTGGTCATTCACTCCTGTAACACGTCGGCCTGTCAGCGAGCTATCGTTTCTGTCAGTTATTCAGAATTCAAAGAATGTGACGTCCGCAGAGGAGCTCAGACGTCACAGAAAATGAGGATTCTTTGAAAAGAAAGGGGAGCTGCTTCTATTTCAACATTACCCAGAATTCAACAGTATGGAGCCTGAGGAGGGCTTAGCAAAAATCAACGTCCTTGACGGACAGCGAGGCTGTGAGATGAAATGTGGTTGGTCTTTAGAGATAACTGTTGCAGACGTAGGCGTTCTTTAACATGTTGATGTAAAGCTCATTCAACAGACAGAGATTTACAGAGACAGAAAACACACATCTGATCCTCCAACTGGATGTCAAATCTCAGCATGTGTGCTTCTAACTTGCATCTAATCTTAAGAATACACTGTAACTTATTTGTCACCGTTGTGCCTCATATGAAAAAGGACTGAGAGCAATGCCACATGTGGCTCTTTAAGTTGACATTTCTACATGTATTCTCAGCATGCTGAACTGCTCTGAGTCTGGGAATAATAAAAGAGCAACACATTTTCTTTACTGTTTCATAAAGTTGAAATGTCTGCATGCAGGTTGGAGGATAAAGAAGCTCTGAACTGAGTCTTGATTGGTGTCGAGCTCGCTATGATTGCTGAAGTGACGTTTCTGGAGCTCTGACACAATAAAAAAAATCCCCTGCAGCTGGAAAACCGGTGTGACACAGAAATATAGGGTGTATGTGTAAAATAAACAGCATCACAGTGCAACAAATGTAGGATAGAGCCTTTGTTTGGTACAGGCCTCCACATCTAAAATACACTGCAGCTATGAATATCCATCCTGGCAGAGTGTTAACACCTTGTTTGCTTGTGACAAGTGGAATAATCTGCTGTTGTTTTAAGGTGATGATTAAACCTGTCTCCAAATCAAGAGTCAAAGAAAGGATTTATGCACTGTGATATGAAGCAAAGTGTAAAATGAAAAGTTGTAAAATATATTTCACATCACTGCAGGATCTCATTTAGTAAAGGAGAGCGAGTTCATGTGCCTATAAACAAACTTATAAATGACTTTTCATACTTTTTCTGGGGGGTTTGGGGACCAAAGATCCAGCTCACACACGCTTTATACAGAGTGTGTTTTTGTGAATGAAAGGGAGGCAAGACGTGAGGTGTGAGTGTGGGTTTATTGTGTATGTTTGGAGAGCTCCAGACGCAGCGCTGCGCCCTTACCCGCGCCGCCCTGGAGGAGTACGGATCCTCGAATAGATTCCAGACCACCGGCTGCCACTTCTTCCACTGGCTGACATTCACGTCCGCAGCCACATCCTCAATGCCGAGCCGCTTCCCAATCTCGTCATCATCCTCCCCGTTGTCCACGTTGAGCTCGAACACGTCCAGAGCCTCCTCTGCGTCCCGGTGCTGCCGGTATGTCATCCAGCAGCAGGGCTCCACGTCCGTCTCATCGATGCCCCAGAAGGAGAGCTCCTCCTCGAACAGCGGTCCGCAAACATCCGCCGGGCAGTGGAGTTTCCCGGTTCGGTAGTAGTTGAGCACGTAGGCGAAGACGCCCGGGTGGCGGTCGAAAAAGTACTCGTTGGTCCGCGCGTTGTACTCGATGAAGCCGGGGACTTGTTGCAGCTGATCCAGAACGGAGTCAATGTCCGAGTCGGAGGCAAGCAGGGCCAGTCGCGTCCCCGGCAGGGTCTTCAGGGTGGTCTTGTAGGTCTCGTGCCTGGTGCCCCCGACGTTGAGGATTATCCTCTCGTTGTCGTCAAACTTACCCATCGCTCTGTATCAGACATGACTTGATGAAAAGCGGGGGAAGTTGGCGAGTGCAGTCCGGAATAACGGCGAGCCCGACGCGCACACACCCACAGTCCTGTTCAAAGAAGCTTCGGGATTCTGATGCGCAGCATCTCCAGTTTCACTCATCCGACGCTTTCTTTGCTAATCAGAGATCCAGGGAGGGTGTCCATCGTTGTTTCCGTGGTTTTGAAGAAGGTGGACGTGGTCTATTTGTATTCCACAATCCTCTCAGACAGTCAGCGCTCAGTGTTGAATGATCTCAAACGGTGGCTCCAAACAGACTGCGCTCGCTGTTGCTGCTGCCGTTGCGCGTCTCCAGCGTCCCTGCCCTCTCCAAGACGCACAACCGGCCGTCAGCGTCAGGAGCGTTTCTCCAAAATATGTAACACTCCCTTCAAAGAATTAATGTCTGCTCTTCTCTCATCACTCACTCAGGAGAGTCACCTTTCACACACTAGCTCACTTAATGCTGTTTGTTTGTTCAGGAGAATCTGACAGGTTGGCTTCAGGGAAATTTAACACTCCTGCTTTTCCAATTTGGCTCAACAAACAACCTGAAGAGAACATGTTGTTTTTCTTCTGTGAAGCTCATTAACATCACTAGAGTAGACAATATTTAAGTGCTGATTTGGATTTAATTTCATCTGAACAGCTTGTTTGAATAAATCAACAGTTGAAGAAATTAAAAGCAGGGATACCAAAAATGTTTCATCTCTGGAGTGAGGCCTTTCATCTCTCAGCGATCACATGTATACTTTTATCTTTAAATTAAAGTGAGTTATGATTTCTACCTAGCATTAATCAAAGGTTGAATTCAATTTCTTCAGGTCTTAAAAAGTTAAAGAGCACCAAATCCATAAAGAGGTTGTCATATCTTTAGCCTTGCTGGAGCCCGAATATATGTATTTTTCATAACTTTGACATGTCTCATTTCCCGAAATCAATAGTATGATCATAAATTGCGTGATGAAACTAAATCCAGAAGGTTTGCACATATACGGTTTATTACTGTCATTACATTAAGATGGAGACTAGTCATTCTAAGATGCCATTTGTGGGTGTTTCATGTAGAAAGTCAGGTGATGCAGAATGATAACTATGATGAAGTCACAATTTCTTGTCCATAAATGGAGATCGTTGGCAGCCACTGATAGCAACAATACAAGACTTCTAGAGACTCTACCTGACCCACATACAAAAAGGCACAAAAAGACTTCAGTAGCACACTTCCCTCTGCAGGTAAAACATGGCGGCTGACTAACTCAGTGTTTACTATTTATCTTTAATCTCACGTGCAATGGAGGCAGGCAGATTCATTAATTCATGAGCATATTAGATGATAATTCACAGAAGTTTCTCTTGTCTGTGAAATCATTACGTCATAAATTAAGTGTGTGATGTAGCAGTCTTATGGAATCATCTATAATGTGTGTGTTCAGAGGATTATGATGGAAAGAATCAGTCAAAACTGTCCTTACATGTGTGTAGTCTCCCACGGTTTTAAAATGTGTTCAGATCTAAAAGTTGTCCTGACTTCACTGGAATATTTTGGTCCAATCTCCACCCCTGAAAATAATCTAACTGCAGTTGGTTTGTGCTATTCAGAGCTGCACAAATGTCAGATTTTGGCCACTTTTAGCTGTCTGAATGCAGACACATGGATCCACAAATGCCTCAGGAGAAATCATGCAACTATTGATTGAAGCATTTACTCTGTTTTTTATCCAAACACATAAATAAGCTCTGATACAAGTACGAAATGTCACAGCGATATTAAAAACTCTGTGCACTCTTGAAACTGAAAGGTTTTGTGGATAAAAGCAGAGAGCAGCTGTCTATTCTGACAGTCGACTCTTCACAGAGTACGAGGAGGAACGAGTGACATCTTCAGGGAATGTGAGCACAACTCAGTCATGGAGGAGACTCTGCTCTGCTGTAATTACACACATCATCCCTGATGGAAGACTCTGTGAAGCTGCAACCTCTGACTAACCCAAGCACTCATTTCATGTCTCCATCAGATCTGGAGAGAAACAGTTCTCTCTCTGCTTCCCTTTACAATTTAAAGGCAGAAAGTGGGGTTATTTGTTGTTGTTGTTGTTTATGAAACAATCATTTTGATTTCAGTATGAAGGCTGACATGTTGTGTCTCAGACTGTAATGGCTCTTCATCTTTTCACACTGAATGAAACAAAACATGCAAAGGGAACTTACTTGACTAAACTCCCAGCTGGTTTAAAGTTAATTAATTCATCCATCTTTTAATTGGTTTGAACTCTACAGACACTTACAGAGACTTTCACGTATACTGCTGTTCCCCTATAACACCACCCGAGAGGTTTTCACTGTAAATGCTGCACAGGGAGATCAACCATGTGCCACCAAGATCTTAAAAGCTACTTATGTGGATACTGTTTTAAAGACAGAGTTGATGCACCATGTGATTCTAAAGACAGTTTGTCAAAAACATATCCGGTCCGTCTCCAATCCGTCACGGCACCAGATCTGATAAGTTCCTATTCTAGTCAATGTGTTAACTTCCACTGGATCCACTCAGTTGCCGGCAGGTCAGAACACAACGGATCAGAGACACAAGACTTCTATTTTTGCCGGATGCCAGAGCACGACGCATCAATCTCAACAGAGCAGATGGAAATCAGGTTTCACCAAACCAAAATGAAAACATCCGGCTAATGTTCAGAATGAAACACTCTGTGTTATCATCAGATCGTATTTCACTTAACTACAACAACAAACCGTCATGATGAGCGGAGCCAGGCCTGGAGTCAACAGGTCAGAGGGTTTTCAGAGGACCATAAAGACAACATGGATGAGGAGAATCCTTGATTGAGTAATTACTGCGGGAAAACCTCGGTCCCATGACTCCAGCTGTCCGGCGGTCCTGCTCCATGCTGCAATCTGAAAACATGACCGGTGGGTGTTGACAGACGAGAGAGCACAGAGCCAGACTACAGCGGATCGAAGACAGACTGGACATGGATCTGGTTGAGGTCCTGCATTAGCCAGCCACGCACAACTACTAGAACCACACTTGAACACACTTTTTGGTACACTCTAAAAATTATAGACTATCATAATAAAGAAAGCATGAGATTTTACCAGCAACATCTGCTGTCATGTTCATTTTTACAAACACCAATATCAAGCATCAACATCTGGACTGGAAGGCAGAGAGGAGACAGGAGAGCACAGTTTGTTTGAGCTCTCTGAGAAAAATGTCTCAAACTCACTCACCAAAGTTACCTCAACCCTTGCGAGTCACTTTTGAATAAGTTATTACAGCCAAGTTCTCCTTCTGTCAGGGTCGGACTTTCTGGGTAAAAAGCTGAGTGGATATTCAAACCTCACCCTGAAGCGTCTCTGTTAAGTGTTCTGCATTAGCCAGCCACGCACAACTACTAGAACCACACTTGAACACACTTTTTGGTACACTCTAAAAATTATAGACTATCATAATAAAGAAAGCATGAGATTTTACCAGCAACATCTGCTGTCATGTTCATTTTTACAAACACCAATATCAAGCATCAACATCTGGACTGGAAGGCAGAGAGGAGACAGGAGAGCACAGTTTGTTTGAGCTCTCTGAGAAAAATGTCTCAAACTCACTCACCAAAGTTACCTCAACCCTTGCGAGTCACTTTTGAATAAGTTATTACAGCCAAGTTCTCCTTCTGTCAGGGTCGGACTTTCTGGGTAAAAAGCTGAGTGGATATTCAAACCTCACCCTGAAGCGTCTCTGTTAAGTGTTCTGCTGTTAAAGTTTGTCAGTGAGAAGTAAGTTGTCAAGCTGGAGGAGGTTTTTCTCTTTTGATAGTTTCCTTTTGACTTAATGTTTTGTCCTCATAGCTGATACCGGAGCAGGATTCACAAAAAGTTGAATCATTGTTTTAGACTGAGAAACTCCACAACCAATTTGACACTGCTGACTCTGTGTCCCTGTCTTTAGCTGTGTTAAATTACCTTTAGACAAGTCCACTAATCAAAATTTGGGAATTAGTCCCTTTGGATCATCCCTTCTAGCAATGGCATGATATTCAATACATTCCTTTATTTGCGGCAGAGTTCAAACAATGATAATCAGAACTCTGCCTCTGTCCATGGTTCTGAAATGTGCACCAACATGCATGTAAACAGCTGGCACTTTATTGCTGCATATTTCTTGAAAAACTCAGTGCTGTGATTGTGATTGAAAGCTAGAGGATGCATTTTAAAACACTTTCACTAACCTGTTCTGTGGAAGGAGCCACGTCCATCAGCCTCAGATGACAGGGGCGCAGCAGTGTGATTGTGAATCCACCTGGCCGACTTGTTGTCGAGTCCCTGCAGAGAACAAACCATTGTATACCAATTACATTGACAATGTAGCTTAAGAACAGGGTCAACTTTCCTGGAATATTCAATGATCACTAAGAGAGGTCATTTCAGGTTGCACAGTACAGGAACTCTTTGAAAAACATTGACTTTGGCAGCAATTACTCATTCTCCACGACCTGCTGCTTCCAATTCCAGTTAAAAATGAACCAGCTGGTGAATTTTGAAATTGGGGTGTTGAGGCCTTTTAATGTTTTTCTAATGATGCCATTCATCACAGAGGATGAAGTATTGAGGACTACTGCGGGTCAGGATGGTCCTTGCCTATAAACAGGCATCCTTGCACTGAATGATACAGGAAACAGTATTCAGAGTCTCTTCCCCTCCTCTGCCTCCCTGTAATATCTTCACTAAAAATAAACCAGCCAGATTGCTGATCTTTATCAGGAACTGGAGAGTTAAGAAAAAAGAGAGAAGGCTGTGGAAAGCCAAGGTCCTGTGCCGGTCCATCTTCCCCAAGCAGAGTCAGAGGATCGGTCCCAGAGGGGGCTGAAGGCGAGACAGGCGGCCTTGGCTGGTTTCCATTCAGGTTCACTCAATGAAAGAGCTGCACTCTTTGTGATATGATCACCTTCACTGATTCCCTAGTATGGGAGAAAATGTTATTTAACCTGGACATTTACTACGAAAAATACATCCAAATAAAAGAAAAGCCTACACACTGAAGGATCCTGCTGTTCCTCACAAAAGGCTGAAATTGATTAAGTAAAAAGGCAGAAGACATAAGAAATGTTGCTTCAGTAGAATATAGGCAAAGAGAGAATGATTGGATCATAGTCTGATTTTCACAGAATTAATTGGATGATGGGTAATACTATTACTTCTTTCAGGGAACTACAAAGCAGAGACCTTGTCAGACAGAAGCAGGGAGAGTCTCCTGCCCTTTCTGCCTGAACTTCCTGCACCGTCCCACTCAGACTGTCTGCTGCCTTCATATCTGATGAAGCACAATACATCTGCCTCCATGCCCCGAGGTCTGACAACACAATCCTGCTTTGAACTTTGAAGACACTCGGCGAACCAGAGGGCAGCTCTTTGTCTGAAAC
Source organism: Notolabrus celidotus (assembly GCF_009762535.1). Lineage (NCBI taxonomy): Eukaryota > Metazoa > Chordata > Actinopteri > Labriformes > Labridae > Notolabrus > Notolabrus celidotus. Next base: position 22,571,542 of record NC_048292.1, read on the forward strand.
CTAAAATAAGAACTCTGCTTTTTCATTCGATGACAAAATATGAAATCCTTACATGCTGAGTTTACATTCTGAGCCCCACACAAACCTGCTGTCTTAATTACACTGACATTTGATGGAAAATAAGCAAAGAAAATGGACTGATCACTTCAAAAAAACATCAAAAAAAGTGTGCTCAAAATCAAGGCAGTACAGGTCTACATGCCCCGGAATTTGTCCCTTGTACAAGTGCTGCATAATTTATTGTAATGACATCATTATCCAATATGAGCACACTTAAAAGTTTGAACTCTGTGCAGCGAGTGAAGAGGCAATGCTTCCTTAATCCGCATGTGTGCACTTTACCTGCCTTTGCCTTGACCTTCTCTTACCCTTACCTCTGCTACCTGGCTAAACCTGTCAGGGCCATTTATTATAATAACTAGTTTAATTATTAATCACTCTACTGTAGCTTTTATGATCATGTGTTAAACCTGTTTATCATATTTTAATTTCCGTTACAGCCTTTGTTTATTTACCCTCTCTAAGTTCTGTAGCTTCAACAGTTTTAATATGCCCCTTTAATAGGTTTCTGTTTGTTCTGCTCCACGTCATGATGATGTGACAATGTCTTGTGTGAAGCACTTTAAATTGCTGTACTTGTTTATATTGTCTATAAAAGTATTGTATTCTAAAATTAACACATATCCTGTATTTAACATTTGCACTTGATGCAACTTGTTCGAGAAGCATAAAACTGCAGTTCCTGAAGTGTCCACTTCAAGTTCACTCCTAAAGCAAGGAATCCCTGTTAGAGCCCATATCACATGCCCATTTTTACAGCAGAAATAAACATGTTTACAGTCTGGTTATAAACAAGTTTTGGTCTCCATCACTCATTTCTTTATGCATAACAACTATGCAGGGGTTGAATTTGTTATAGTTTATCTGCTTTGATTATATTGATGTTGAGAGTTATGCAAGTTATGGCACCATTAAGACTTGTCTTATGTGACTGAGAGGTAGCTAAGCTGTTGCTAAGTCTGTTTCTGGATTAGCTGAGAGCAAGTTGGAGTCAGCATTTAAAACATGGTGATGCCATCTTTGAGCTTCACAACACCTCTTCAGAGAACATTGGGTGATGTCACCAAGACTATGTCCACATCGGACTTCCTCCAGATCCGCTGAGGTCTGGCTCCGTGTTCTCTCGTTGGTTATAACCCACCGGTTGTGTTATCAGAACGCAGCTCGGAGCAGGACCGCCGGACAGCTGGAGTCATGTGACCGAGGTTTTCCCGCTGTAATCACTGAATCAAGGTTTCTCCTCCTCCTCTCCTCATCCATGTTGTCTTTCTGGTCCTCTGAAAACCTCTGACCTGTTGACTCCAGGCCTGGCTCCACTCATCATGATGGTTTGTTGTTGTAGTTAAGTGAAATATGATCTGGTGATAACACAGAGTGTTTTATTCTGAAAATTAACCTGATGTTTTCATTTTGTTTTGGTGCCTGACTTCCTGTCCCGCTCCATCTGCTCTGTTGAGATTGATGCGTCGTGTTCCGGCATCCGGCAAAAATAGAAGTCGTGTGTATCTGATCTGGACGACTCAGACCTGCCGGATCAGAGACACAGCAGGAACGCAATGGAGCAGATCCAGTGGAAGTTAACACATTGACTAGAATAGAAACCTACGAGATCCGGTGCTGTGAAGGATCGGAGACGGAACAAACACAGATCTGGTGGAATTTGGCCGTTAGTGTGTTTGTAATCTGCCATTTTTTTATGTTTGAGAGCAAACACTTACATTACCCTCACAGCTGTGAGATGATCGAAACATTTGGGACTTTAAATAGGTTACAAATTCATTGCAGAAAGAGTTTACACAGTTTACAATGAAACCAAGTCACTCGACTGAGAGAAGCATGTGACATGTGTCAATAAAGCACTGTTAAGTAGCCTTTAAACATTCAGCCGTTCACGTAAGAACACTTTACAAACAGTTACAAACCCTTGAGAGTGTGTTTTTACTGTGTGTGATTAGAGGTCCTGTGTGTATCTCTGCAGGGAGCGGTGCAGGGAATGAGTTTTTTCCCTTTTTTTACAGCACATGCAGGCGCTTCTGCAAAAGCTTTTAACACCGTCCCTAGCCATGGAGTACAATCAAAAACACATTATCCTGCTAACCAGGGGCCCGCGGATGGAATTAGGCTTAAATCCCTGAGGAAGCAAATTGAGCTGATTAAATGTTGCTGTCCTAATTGGGAGAGGCAAGTTAATTTACGATGAATCCCAGATCTTTTCCTGCTGCTGTATGAGAGGAAGCGATTAATAAACTGTATGTGTCTAATTTTAAGGTATGATGAGAGGGGGGGTCTGGAGAAGTTGTCAGAAGTACTTACATTTAGTTGGAGTAAACAAGGAGTGGAGCTTCTTCTGCTTATTAATAATTTCAACTTCAGTGATTTTCAACATGTGCCTTAACTGTTCTGTTTTTACCTATTTGCTAAAAGAAGGGAATACTGAGTCACTGTTAATAGTACAACACGCCTCACCCTCAAAGTGCTTAAAGCAAGGCTGTCTTTACCTTGATGCAGTTACTGTTACAGTGTTCCTGTGGTGCCATCTGCAGGATACACAGGGAACATCAGCAGTTCCTCCAGCTGAGCTCAAGTGTAGAGGTCACAGACTGTGCCTTCTGGGAATCTGCAGATGAAAGTGTCTGGTTAGAACATGTTGACAGTGATTTATAAATCTAGATACAAGGCAAGCATGCAATAATATTTAAAAACCCAAACTCACCATGTTTCAATCTCTGAGGTGTTTTATTTGGTTAAAGATAACGTTACAACCTCAACCTGCAGAGACACTACTGTACTCAGGTTGGGTTAGGTCCAAACAAAGACTAAAAGAAAAACAAGAAACAAAGACATCAGTAAAAGCAGGGTAAATACAAATAAGATGGAATTGAGAATATACCATCAATCAGTGAAGAACAGGGTGAGGAAAATATGATAATTAGTAATGTGCCATAATTTTTTTAGAATAGTCTTCAGATTATTTTAATGGTTTTAAAATCTCTTAATGTTCTTGCTCCTTCTTATTTATCAGATTTGCTTTTATCGTATGAGCCAGTGAGAGCCCTCAGGTCTTCGGGTAGTGGACTTTTAATGCTACCAAAAGTAAGAACACAGTGAGGCAGCCTTTTATCATCACGGCCCACGCCTGTGGAACACCCTACCAGAAGATCTGAGGGCTGCAAAGAGCATCAACATTTTTAAAAGCAAACTCAAGACCGACCTTTGAAGTCTCGCTTTTAACTGAGTTTCATTCTAATAACAGTCTTATTTCACCTTACTTTATTTATTTAATATCTAGTTCAAATTGTAGTCACTTTAATTCTTTTTTATTTATTCAAGCATTTCTTTTTTAAGTACAGAATCTTATTTTCTTTTAAGGGTTTAACATTTTAGTGTTTATCTTAGAAATGTATTTTATTTGGTGATTTTAATGTACTGTGTTGAGTTTTAACATCTTATTTTACCTCCAGTGTTTCCTCATTGAGATATCATGAGAGCTTTTCCTCAGTTCGTTCAGCAACTTCTTATTTATTTTTTATTTTATTAATTAATTTTAATTTTATTGTTTTTATTATTATTGCATATATTGTGATCTTAACCTCAGGATTGTGGGGTGGGTTTGGGGTCGGGGCTGGGGTTGGGATTAGGATGGGGGGGGGGTCTTTTTTTTCATATCTTTTTCTTAATTTATTCTATTTTAAGGTTGTTGTTTTTTTTATTTTAAGTTCTTTTTATGTACAGCACTTTGTGTTACAATGCCATTGTATGAAAGGCGCTTTATAAATAAAGTCTGATTGATTAATTGATTTAATTAAATTAAATATCTATTTTTTACATCAATGTTTGTTTAAGCAACACTCTTAATGTTTGAACAAGTGCAATAAATATTCTTATTTTCTGTATTTTAAAATTGGACGGTTGAACATCCTTAAAAATCCACATAACATAAATTATAGAAATCAACATATTTTCTTGCGAGAGAAAGCTTTATTGTCAAATCAGCTTGTGCACAGGTGTGATTATTACCTCAGTTACTTGCTCTCAACAAGTTTATAATACACAAATGAACAGACAGAAAATTACCCTGAATTATTTAATTACATAAATATACCTGCAAAATTAATTTATTAAGTTATTTTTTATTATAAGGCCCAAATATCTGTATAAAAAATAGACTTTTTGGCCTGTAGCATCAATTAACCTTACCCATGACGTCACAGTATTTATTAGCTTTAGCTGCTAGTTTGAACACGTGAAAGTTTACCCGATATTTACCTGAAAATGTCCTCATTAGTTAGTAGAAAGCGAAATATAATTAAAAGGAACACTGACTGGACTTATATCTGTCAAGTTGACCAAAACACGACTCCAACAAAGTGTCTTCTGAATATGTCATACTAGCAAACGTTTGCTATCATGTTATCCTAACCAAGCTAGGTAACTTCTTCTTCTACTGTGAAATGGTGCGTTTAGGAACCTCACGTGACCTAGTGCTGCATTAAAGCGTTATAGAATATAAAAATAAAATGGATAACCCTCAATTTGTTTTGTAAGTTTCATTTAATCAAACAAAATTACAGGTAATTATACTGAGATCATTAGTTAGCTGACTCCCAGTGTGATCTATCTGTTTTGTTATTTTATAGAATAATTGAAAACTAAGGAATATAAACAAAAGAAGGTCAATTTTCATAAAACCCCAATAAGACAGCGGTTTGTCCATGGTATGATTAAAAAAATTATATCATACCAATCTACTGCAGAGGGCGTCAGAGGCTTAAGATATTATTTTTTGTATTGCCTTCCTGGCAGCTATGCTCAGTGTTCAGAGTAAGTATTGTTGTTTTTTTTTTATTTGTAGGATTTTAAAAAGTTCAAACAAAAAGTTGGTCCAAATTAAAAGTAACGGCCCGAATACATTCCTTAATTCTCTATGTATCCTACAGCAGAAAGTGTGCAGACCCAAAACAGGTGGTACTGATGCTTCATCAGAGTCACAGTTTCTCCTGCAGTTGGGAAAGCCCTGAAATCTCTGAAGTCAATGAGGTTTTGAGCCTTATTTTCTCAAATTCACAGTAATATATATTATATTATATTTCCTTTCACTGTTATGCCGATGATGTTCAGATCTACCTGCCTTTAACTTCAAAATCAAATGATTCTATCAGAACATTGCTTGACTGCCTGAATGATGTTAAGTCCTGGATGGCTGCACTTAAATGAAAAAAAGACAAAAGTCATAATGTTTGGATGTGGTCCAGCAGATTTTCCAGCTGGTTTTCTTGCCCCCCTTACACCAAACATCCGGTCATCAGTTCAGAATCTCTGTGTATTATTTGATGACAGGCTGAAATTTGATCACCAGGTTAGTTCAGTTGTTAAAAACTGTTTTTATCATTTGAGCATTTTGTGGAAAGTAAAGGGGTACCTGTCATAGAGAGATCTTGAGACTGTAATCCATACTTTTTGTAAACACACGACTGGATTACTGCAACTCACTGTATTTTGGCCTGAACCACTCACTCTTGCACCGCCTGCAGCTGGTACAAAACGCAGCTGCCTGTCTCCTTACTGGCAAACACATGCGTGACCCTATGGCGTGACCACATATCCCCTGTCCTAGCTTTGCTGCACTGGCTCCCGGTTGCTTCTAGAATAGATTTTAAAATTGTGTTGTTTGTCTTTAAAGCTCTTAATGGCCTAGACCCCCAGTACCTGACCGAGCTTCTCCATTATCATGTCACTGCAAGAACACTGAGATCGTCGAGTCAGTTGTTATTGGTCACCCACAAAACGAGGCCTAAAACCAAAGGTGAGCGAGTCTTTGTGGCGGCTGACCCTCGGCTCTGGAACAACCTGCCCCGGCATATCCGCTCTGTGGGATCAATTGAGGTTTTTAAATCATCTCTAAAGACTCACCTCTTCTCCCTGGCTTTTAATCAACGTTGAGTGGACATATGGCAAAACATTTAATAAATAATACATTTTAATTTAATTTATTCTATCTTTATTAATTATGTTTTTGCACTGTGTTTATGTATCTTGGTATTGTATCTTTGGCATTGTTTGGGTTATTTGTGTCATTTGTGCTGCTTCTGATCTGTACAGCACTTTAGTCAACTCCTGTTGTTTTGAACGTGCTCTATAAATAAAGTTTGAGTTGAATAGAGTTGACTTTCTCATAAGCTTCCTCAGAAATATTTAATTTTCACATTTTTGCTTCACGTAAAAGGTCTTTTCTTCTTTCACCTGTATCTCTAATATAACATAGAACATAGCCCAGCAGGTTATTCTCACACTCCTTCTGACTGTTTAATGTAAAACTGTTGTGTAGCAGCATGTTCAAAGGAAGCTTTAAAAAAAATCTAATGTATTCAGCTTCCCATTTTCGCAGTGTCTTCCAGATTTTTTACTTTTTTTTCAAGTAATTGCTTATTTTACTAATTGTAAAAAAAAAAAAAAAAATAGTTACATTTGAAATAAAACCCTGCAAATCAGTACATTCAATTCGTTTTTTTGCCTTTCTTTGTTGCCAGATGATTCCTAAAGTTAGGGTTAGGGTTAGCAAACAGCTAATCAACAAAAGGATCAGTAGCAGTTGGTTCATTCACAGCAGCACAGGAAACACAGCCACATGTGCATGTAGGTAAACTAATTTTGAAGTATGAAGCAACATTTAATCACTTTGAGGGACAGTGGGGGTCACAAGTCTTTGGCACCTATATTTTGGGGGTCGCGGGCTGAGAAGTTTGGGAACCCCTGCATTAGATGTTTTGGCCCACATCTAATGGATTTGACCGCCATCATGTGAGTATAATTGCCTTGAAAGACATACTTTGTTTGACATGCATCCATGTTTGTTGTAAGACACTCCCTTTCTATTAGGTGCCAGTTATAAGTGACATGTGGCATCCCATAGCACAGTGCAGTTTGACAGTATCTAGAAAATGGAGATGAAGCTGTATGTAGGCTGTGTCTGGTTATAACTACTCTACTGGAGAAATATGTAACCAGCACACGCATGTAGACGTTAACCTACAAGGAGGGCTGTAGGCTGGTGCTAGCTCTGCAAGTGTTAGCCGCACTCAGCAAACCAATTGGACATTTTTTACCAGCAGACTATGTTTAGCCACTGCTTTCTGAGTGTTTTCTTTCCTTTAGATAAGTCAAGTGGAAAGTTTTTCGCTTTGGGACACGCCCAGTTCTAACATGCAGACCAATGGTATCACTTCCTTCTCTTTATTTTCTACTAAGGCGAGCTGAGCTTACAAACTCAGCCTCCACGTGAAACACACAACAATCAGCACATAAAGGGTAAGAACTGATACAAAAACATTTACAAATTACATTAAGGCAAACATTTGTGTTTTTTTAAAGGTGTGATAATAAATTCAAGGTGAATTTATTTGCAAAAGATATTAAAGGATATTGATACAAAAAGTAAAAAATTAAACTATACTACCAGTCAAAAGTTTGGAAACACCTTCTCATTCAAGGGTTTGTATTTATTTTAATTATTTGAAACACTGTAGATTAATACTGAAGACATCAAAACTATGAAAGAACACATATGGAATTATTTAATTATCAGAAAAGTGTTAAACAAACTAGAATATGTTATACATTAATCTATAATGTTGAAAATAATTAAAAGAAATGAAAACCATTGCATGAGAAAGTGTGTCTAAACTTTTGACTGGTAGTGTAAATCAAACGTCTTGCAGCACATAGGAGTCAAACATGATCATATTCATCTGAAGACACAACAAAAGATTTACCACAAGGGTGTCTCAAATCATATAAAAGAAGAGAAAGATTTAAACTCTACCTTTTTTGTTTTTACCACATTTCATTACACTGAGAGTTGAAATTCAATGATTCACCTCAGCTGAACAAACGTGTCAAAATGATCACACACACTTAATTGAATGACTCATATAACTTGTGATACTGCAGCTACATTTTCAGTTGTAAATAAACTGTCAGGTATTGACAGCAAGATATCTTTCAATTTTTTTTTTAAATCAGGCCAAATTTTTTTTGTTCTTTTTGTTTCATGGCTGCTGAAGTGTGTGACCGAACTGAAAACGAGCCTCTTCAAAGTGTCTCTCTGAAGCATTTGAAATTGCAATGTTAAATAAAGTTACTAAATGATAAGGCAAAGTGATAGCTGGTTCTTTCTACAATACCAAAACTAACACCCACTGACCATAAAAACATGCAGGAAAGTAACAGAATAGTGAAACAAAAAGTCAACTTAAATGTGAGTTTGAACGTTTCGAGTTGATCGGATGATTGTCATTTTCCTCTTGAGTAAATAAACATCATGCAGCCACAATGTGGAGGCAAAGTAAACAAAGTCCTACATGCATAGTCATGTTCTGATGTGTAATCATGCAGCCATTCATACTTCTACAATAAACATTATCATATTCTGCAGGCTTGTCGCATCCAGCAGCATGACTGGCACTCCCTTTATGAGAAATATAAAAAAATGAGTATGTTTTAGGTAACATAAGGTAAGACTTCTATGGATCTTTTCCATCTTAAAATGTTCTCACTCTCAGCAGGAAGGAAGGGCAGCAGCACAGGATGGTGAAGGGTCAGAATGCAACAACGGCAGTATGTCTTCTCTACACAAACAGAGAAGCTGTGTCATTAAAGTCTTCCATGCTCATGTTGTGTGGAACTTCTCATAATGGAATAAATACTCCATTCATTGAAGACATTTACTTTTTGAAGACATTAATGCACAGGTGAAACAATAGTAGGGATGTGTTTCTTCCATGTTTTGCACCAAAGTAAAATTTGTCATACTGGAAAACAGTGGGTTTGTCATCAGTAAAATCTACTGTGACAAAGGGAGGGTAAAGGTAATAAGCAGGTGAACCTGACCTCAACATACCATAAAGGCAGAATTAGTATGATTTGTTGCTAGTGCGATATTCAAAGTTGGCAAAAGAGGGCAGTGGCGGTCGAGCTTTTAGGACAGTGAATGATAGGAAGGAGCCACATTTGCAAGATTCTGATTGGTCTCAAGTCCACAGCAAAATCGCAAGAAGTTTGGTGGCTGTGACGTTGGTTTGTTTACAGTAGAAAAAATAAAAGAAAGATAAAATCTGTATTTTAAACTGTAGACTTTAAAACACCCTACCTGTGAGTTAGCATGGCAATGTATGTTTACAAGAAGTGAACCACTATCTCAGCTGTGGAGCCTAAAGTTGCCTCGCTAAACCCAAATCCTGCTTTGTCGTACAAGCCCCTGGTATGTCATGCATCACTGTAATTAGCACAGCTTTTAAAAGTGTCACCAAGCCTGCAGCCCTTCTGCACGGCACCGTCTGCACATGTGTGAGCAGTTAAAGTAGATGAATGTGGATGCATCCTGCGCGAGCGAAACATGGTGCAGATTTTTAGAGCAACAGGAAAACAGAGCCCCACGTGTTTGGTGTTAGCTTTTCTAGTGAAGTTATTGTGTTATCCAAATAGAATAAATGTTAGGATGAATATGTGGACAGCTTTTTGGAATGAAAGCCTTTCAGATAATAAATAATCAAAATAATCTGTCACGTCTCTGTACAGAGCAGGAGTCCTGCAGTGAGTTCATTCAGGCCTGTTGCGTCTCCTGAGGCCCGTCTGCTCTGCTCCCACCTCCTCAATGTTTGTCTCATACGAGTTCTCTAGAGAAGGCATCAGCTCAGAGTCCTCCAACACTTCCTCTTCCTCTTCCTCCTCCTCCTCTACTTCTATATCCCCCTCTTCTTCCTCTTTTCCATCTTCCTCCCCTTCCCCTTTTGAATCCTCTGGAATGAGCTCCTTCATTTCTTCCCCTTCTTTCACAGCTTCATCCTCTGCATCTGAACTCTTTTTGTAGACTTTTCCCGAAGCCTCTGTTGTTCCTGCAGACGTCTGTTCGTCCGCCGGAGAAGACCCATCTGTTGAGTTGTCCCTTGCTCCAAGTGACTCGATGAGCTCATCCAGATTACGGCCGCAGGATGCCTCTGAAAGTCACAACAACAAGGGAAACAAGTCAAGACTGAATCTGACATTTAGATAATGCACAGAAACAAAAACAGAACAAAGAAAATAGGACCAGATTTTAGACGGCACATAAGAAGTTCAACTTAACATGTCGGTTTGTGAATTTCTATTTTGAAGGAGAGACCATTTTTGGATGAGAGATCATAGCAGAAGAGAAGCGTGGTTTCAGCATAAGCTATGTAACTAGCTATGGTAGCACAGGCTTGGTAACCAAAGTGCATCCATAATTCCAAACAAGTGTGAAATTAATGACTGTAGACTGCAAAAACAAATCTGTATCCACTTTATTAAGAAAAGAACAGCAGCTCAATCTCCTTTTCATACATACTAACAAACAAACAAACAAACAAACAAACAAGACAAATCAGCTGGCTGTGGTCGTGACCTGTCAATCACATGTAGCCACACCTTAAAGCATAACTTGCTTATTGTTTACTTTACTTTAAATGAGGATGTAATGCATCCACTTACAGACAGTCAATTTACCCGATGCTAAGATACTATATCAGCCTTATTTTCACTGGTTGTGTATCAAAATCGGTATAACAAACATTTTCACATCATTAATTCCATCAAAACAACAACAACACAACAACAACATACGAAGCTGCAGAGTTTTTCTTTGTGTTTGAATCACTTTGTTCCTTTAATTTATTTTGTTCTACTTCATCCCGAGCGCGGTTAAGTAACGTTCAATAAAACATTACACTATCTGCGGATATGAGATGTGGGATAAATGTATCTGATCCATTAGACTGCTTTTAATATGAGACATGGAGCGTGGACTGATGGGTTTAATTGAAGAGGCTTGACAGCAGTTTAACCGAGCAAATGGAAGCAGCCGGAAACAGTGGGTGAAAAAGTGTTTATGTATGATACTCAAGATAGTCAGAGCAGCAGAGAGGGAGTACAGCTTGACTGTGATTATAGTGATGAAATGAGTGCTGTGGATCATTGTGTACAAAATACACAGTTTGTAAAAACAATGATTTAATTACTATGTTGGTTAATTAATGTATTTTTAGCCCTGGACTGCATTATTATCATAATCATTGCTTTAACATTTATGTTTCTTATTTAATTCTTTATTTATCTATTCATTTCTTGAATTCATCATAATTTTAACTCTGCCTTATTTTTAACTTTTCTTTCCACTCTTATTTTATTTTTAAATATTTTATTTATACTCATGCCTTTTATAATTCTATTGAAGGTGTTACCAGCACCACTGCACCCATCATACAATAAAACAAAAGCTTGGAAAAAGAGTAAGAATGCAGTACTTTTCTGCAAGTTATATCAACATTTTTGGAAAAATCCAAAAACATGGACATTACATGTTAAATATAATCTGGTAGGTACAGAAAGAGAGATTTTGGGATTGGAGCCCCAGCCGAAGAGGCTTTTAGTGTTGCTTTGCATGCGTTGTTATTCGACTTGTTTACGACATGCATTGTTCATACTTTAAGCATTTAATCAAGACAGAATCTTGGTGTCAAAATAGATGATGTACTGTCAATGTCGGACCAGATTGATTATATTGTCTCCAAGATGGGAAAAGGAAAAGCTATTTCAAGGAAATGTTCTGGATTTGTTCCACCTTCTGCCATGAAAGATGTTGTTAGGTCACTTGTTCTGTTACACATTGAGTACTGTCTGCTTATCTGGTCAAGTGCTGCTGAAAAACATCGAGTTGCCTGATTGGCTCTTAACTGTTATTTTCGTACCGATGTGCTGGAGATGCATAAAAAGTTGTATTACTTGTGGAGGCTAAATTAATATCACGTCTTCTGTCATTTATGCAAACTGTTATATGGAATAACACACCATAGTTCTTTTGTGATAGACTAAAATATTCTGGTTTTAATCACAGGTATACAACACATCATGTGAGCACTGGTTATCTGTTAACACCAAGTCCTAGAACTAACTGTATGATGAAATAGGCTCTTTTTAGAGGAGAATCTGCTCCCCACCAACACAAGATCAAAAAAAGATTTATTTTTTAAAAGTCACTAAAACAAATGCTGATGAATCTCTCATAGACGTTGTACTCTAAAGCAGTTATTTTCTGATGTGTACTTATCTTAAGTTTTAATGCCAAGCAAAGTACCAGTACATATTCTGTTCTTAAAAAGAAAAAAGAAAAAGGTTAAAGTTTAGTATTTTAGTACTGGGAACATACAGTCTGTCATCGGACACTGCTGCATGTTTTAACTGATTATTTTGCAAATATGACTTTAACCACATTCATAAGTTTGGATCCAGATGCAAAACACTTTGCACTCCATGGACGTTCCTCAACGTAGCTACACAGGTTTCATTCAAATCTTGGTTTATCTCAACATAACACGCAACACAGATGTCGCACTAACACCGTTTGCAAACTGCGGCTGCAGCATGAAGTGAAGCTGCATGATCAGTTTATGATTATCCAGCCATCAGCAGGAAAATTCAGTATCAGTGGTGACTGCATGAATCAGATTGGGCAAAAACATGAATTAGTCTACGCTGTGAACACAATCAGAAACAGTCACACAGCTCACCGTTGATGTTCAGGGGCGGACAGTCCATTCCTCTCTTCTTCATCAGGTAGCGGATGGTCTGAAGCTGAGTCATGATCTCGTTCTTCTGATCCTGAGCCACTGTCTTCACACTGAGAGGGAATTTAAAAAAAGAGTCTTGAGCACACTGTGAGGATAAAACACAGATTTATGTCAGAGGAGTTTTTCTGCTCCTGCTCTTTAGCTGTTGATTACCCTTCCCATCTGATTGGGTTCTCTGGTTTTTTAACTTTATGAGTTTAACTCAGCAAGTCATGTGCCAAAACTCCCTTCATCTTTCTGTGTTGTTGTTCCTATTAAAAGATGGATGTCATGAGACTTTATCCCGTGTGAAAGTGTGTCAGTTACAACAGGGGTTCCCAAAGTGTGTGTCAGGACCCCCTGGGGGGTTGCGAGACACAAATGGGTGGGTGGGTGGGGGGGGGGGGGGGGGGGGGGGTCGTAAGATGTTTTTTTATGTTATCCAAAAATATGCATTATTTATTTTTGTGTATAACTTTGTTTTCTTATGTTTATATTCATTTTTGTTTTTACTGTTTATAATTATTATTTATTTTTTATTCGTTATTTCCTTTTTTTTTTCTCTTCTCTTTGTTGGTTTTGTATTGCTTATATATAAGTTGTTAACTTGTGGTGAACAAAGAAATACTGAAAAAATGCAATAAAAAAAGTTCAATGACAAAAGCTGTCTAAAAATAGTAAATTTTACCCATTATAGTAAAAAATATGGACAAAAATAGTAGCTAAATTTTGAATAAAACCTTGTAAATAGAAAATGTAATGAGTTTTCTGCCTTTCTTTTTGCCAGATGACTCCTAAGTTTAGGGTTAGTGAACAGTTAATTATCAAAAGCATCAGTAGCAGTAGGTTAATTCACAACGGCACAGGAAACACAGCCACATGATCATATAGGTATGGTCATTTTCTGCAGAGCAGCCAAATTAAGCCACATTAAAACACTTTGAGGGACAGTGGGGGTCGCAAGTCTTTGGCACCTATAATTTGGGGGTCGCAGGCTCAAAAGTTTGGGAACCCCTGAATTACAAGACGATATGGGTGCACGGTGATATCGTTGGCATGCCAGGTAGCGTCATGGGATTTGGCAGACAGGAACATATAATACGCTGCTTTCTAAAACCATCGGTCTGTGATTTTTTTCTCTCTGCAGGCCAGACAAAAAAAAAGTGACAAAAACAGGAGAGGGCACACGTTAGTGAGGAGGATCATGTTTAAGGAATGTTTACTCAAACTACAGAGACGAGGCGTTAAGCAAACAGATGAAGTCCACAGTGTGTGAAAAAACTGGTCATGATGGTGACTCACCAGTTAGTGAGCGGGTCCAGCTGTGTGAGGATGGAGTTGAGCATCCTCTCTGTCTGTGCTAACCTTTGTTCCAGCTCGTTCAACTGGTTTTCTGCACAAAGCAAACACACACACACACACACACACACACACACACACACACACACACACACACACACACACACACACACACACACACACACACACACACACACACACACACACACACACACACACACACACACACACACACACACACACGAGCAAAGATTTTTTAAAAAAAACCTTCAGTCAAATATATATTTGGTTTGGACAAAGAAAGCACACACATGCAAATATAAAATCCCAGTACATGTGACACACACCTGCTTCCACAGACTTTTTGGCTCCTTTTGTAAATTTGTCCTTTTGCACCTTTTCATCTGAAGACTTTATCTGCATGAAGAATAAACACACATGATGCACTGACTGACTGTCTGTCTTTAAATGAATACCTTCTCTGTGTCATTTGGTGTTTCTCTTTACGTACCTTCAAAAACTTGTAGGCTGCAAACACACCAACTCCGATGGCATAGAGAGGCATCAGAGTAAACACGTAGCCTTTGTTGTTGTTGTTGTTGTTGGATTTGTACTTGTCGGTCTTCAGCTCCTGCTCCATCAGCTTCTTCATCTGCTGCATGTTCTCAGGGGTCTGAGGGGAACCTGGGGCGTTCATGTTGATGGGCTGACCTCTCACCGCGCCTGGACCTGCTGTTAAAAACACATCATGGTGGGACAGATGGTGAGGAGGCTGGGGAAAACTAAACCTGAATATGAGGTGTCCCGAGAAGCAGAGAATCAAGTAACTCTGAATGGTGATAAGATAAAAGTGGTTTCTTTTCTGTTCTGTTAAAATGTGTTCATCGGTTCTAAATCCATCAGGCTGACACACAACTTTGATTTGATTTGATGTTTTTATTTCGAACATGTAAAAGTAAAATAGAAAAAAAACAAACATACAAGTAAAAAAGAAGAAATAGTTATACAGAAAAAAAAACCCAAATGGAAAACCACCTCTGATAAATGGACACCGATAAACTGCAACTGGGCTGAAAATCATTCATATAAATACATACTCTCATTTCCTGTGATAATGCATGTATGCAAGTGCTTTCTGGATTTTTCCTCGAGGTCTTAAAGCTGGTTCATCGGTTCTAACAAGTTAATTTCAGTTGTTTTATCGAAGTTCTTGACTTCTTTTTCTTGTTTTCTTGATGTAACAAGCCTACTGGTACTGTGACAGACATGCCATGCCACCATTGCCTTATTCTGTGTTTGTTTTCTGCTTTAACAACTCTAAGGATACAGTAATGATCTGTTGATGTCACGGTAAGTAAGCCAAGGCAATCACAGAAAAACAGATCAGATTTAATGTATGGATGTTTGGCCACTTAGGGCAGGGGTTCCCAAACTTTTGAGCCTGTGACCCCCAAAATATAGATGCCACAGACTCGCAACCCCCACTGTCCCTCAAAGTGATTCAAAGTAGCTTCATTTAGCTGCTCTGCAGAAAATAAGCCTACCTATATGAGCATGTGGCTGTGTTTCCTGTGCCATTATGAATTAACCTACTGCTACTGATGCTTTTGATAATTAATTGTTCACTAACCCTAAACTTAGGAGTCATATAGCAAAAAGAAAGGCAGAAAACTCATTACATTTTCTATTGTAGGGGGGCTTCCATACTCCTCAAAAACTATGCATTTTTTCAGTTTATGGTTGGCATGAATAGATTTTAGTTTGTCTTCAGGCTGCAGGAAAGCAAAGACAAAATATTGGATGTTACAAAGAAAAATTCAAATGCATATCCAACTGTAGCGCCTGCATAAAAATGTCAACTTTATTATTATTATTATTATTATTATTATTAATAATTTGAATTTATTGTCCATGCTTTTCCCTACAAAATGACAGTCCTCCTACTATGGTGCTTTAATTTCATCCCCTGTTTCAGATCATAGAGTATCTTACTCGACCTTTATTTTGTGAAACGGTCTGCATGCAGGAGACAGCTGATGCTCAGTATGGAGGCGCACAGGAAGCATACAGCCGTGTGACATTTCCCCTTTGACACTGGGTTTTCTACCTTTTCGGGTGTAGCGAGGGTCAAATCTGGTTTCCTTCGTCCCGGATCCGCCACCGACTCCAAACATCCTTGGCAGAACCACGAACGTGAAGAGCACGGCCGTGAAAGCCAGGGCGACTTGATGTGATGTTGACAGAACCATCTTCTCCAGAATACCAGACGCCCCAGAAAACAAATATACTGAAGATAAGTCAGAAACTACGCGACACAGGGAGGAAACGTTACTCTACTAAGTGTAAAACGTTTCAACAGAAACCTGAAATGTGTCTCTGCTACTCGGAGCAGCTGTGCAGCGCTGCCATAACATGAACAGGACTTCCGGGGAGGAGCTTTTCAAAATAAAGGTGTCACATTTCTTCTTCGGTGGTTTTTGGGGCTGTTTCGACTCCAAAATGCATTTATGTCAACTAAAGTGTCTCTAATATCATAGATGCTTAAAATTAAAATTAAAATGACAGAGAGAAAATGCCCCCCCCCCATCCTTAATCTTATCCTAAAGTTTCCTCAAGCACCTCAGAGCTTCTCTGAACAGCCCCTGACCATTCATTATAGAAGTTTTACTTAAAAAAATCAACAGTATAAATAAAAAAGTCAGAGAGAAAATGCCCTCTCCACTCTTAATCCGATCCTAGAGTATTCCGCAAGCACCTCAGAGCTTCTCTTTACAGCCCCTGACAACTGTTTTCTTACGTTTTAGAAGCAAATTAACAGGTATGAAGCATATTAAAGCGATGCTATATGCTGTAAAGATTATTGTTTAAGCTAATTTGCAACCTTAAATCAGTTTGGCCGCTAAAATACATTAAAAATCAACAGCATGAATAAAAAACACAGAGAGAAAATGCCCTCTCCACTCTTGATCTTATCCTAGAGTTAACTCAAGCACCTCAGAGTTTCTCTAAACAGCCCCTGACCACTGTTTTCTTAAGTTTTAGAGGCAGATTGACGAGTATGAAGCATATTTAAAGCGATGCTATGCGCTAAAATTTTAACGACTAAGCTAATTTGCATTGTTGTGCGTGCCGTTAAAATACTTAAAAATCAACAGCATAAATAAAACAGGCAGAGAGAAAATGCCCTCTCCACTCTTGATCTTATCCTAGAGTTTCCTCAAGCACCTCAGAACTTCTCTGAACAGCCCCAGACCATTAATTTTAGAAGTTTTACATAAAAAATAAACAGTATGATTAAAAAAAGTCAGAGAGAAAATGCCCTCCCTATCCTTAATCTTATCCTAGAGTTTCCTCAAGCACCTCAGAGCTTCTCTGAACAGCCCCTAACCAGCTGTTTTCTTAAGTTTTAGAAGCAAATTGACAGGTATGAAGCATATTAAAGCGATGCACCAAAATTTCATCTACTAAGCTAATTTGCATTGTTGTGCCATTAAAATACATACAAAAAAATCAACAGCATTTAAATAAAAAGACAGATAGAAAATGCCCTCTCCACTCTTGATCTCATCCTAGAGTTTCCTCAAGCACCTCAGAGCTTCCCTAAACAGCCCCTGACCATTCATTATTGAAGTTTTAGAGGCAGTTTGATGTGTAGCATATTAAAGCGATGCTTTATGCTAAAAATATTATTGTTTAAGATAATTTGCAATCTTAGGTCACAGTTTGGCCTCTAAAATACATAAGATGAATGGTCCAGTTTAAGGCATATTTTGAGAAATAAAACAGAAAATATTGTTGTTACTAACATCAATGTTTTAGAATTATGTGTTGTTTGTCTGTAATTTTTCTGGAATGTGCTGCTGCTGATCTTGGCCAGGACACACTTGACAAAGAGATTTTTAATCTCAATGTGGTTTTCTCCTGGTTAAATAAAATAAAATAAATAAAAATAAATCTGTGAAGATGATTTACAGTTATTGAAAAAACAAAGGGAAGAGTAATTCATTCCTTTATTTTATAAAACAAGCACTGAAGTGTATATTTTATTTGCAACTTAGTTGAGTGAACAATTGAGTTTGTCTCTACAGCGTTGCCTGGTGTGATTTATCTCAGATTGCTGGAGAATTTTTTGGTTAAAGGTAAATTAAACAAAATCATATTGTTTACTCTGACCATTATTAAAGCACCCACAATTATTTACATTTTTTTGTAGACTTGACTAAAAACCTGAATATTACTTTGAGTAATTTATTATTAAGTAAAGTTATTATATTTCACGAACTCAGGGCCCCTCTCTGTCAGTGTAGAGAGAAGTGGGCTACAAATACAAAAGACAGAAGCAAAGCTACGGAAGCGCAAAGTTGACATGCATACAAAACACATTTCAGTCAGGACCACTCTTGCAAACAAATCAATTAATTTGCGTGGGAGCTCCCAGCCGTTCCGGTGCCTATGTGAATTGCTAAAGCCTCAGCTAGGGAGAGCAACCCCACCCGATCACTTTTATGTGCATACAGGAAAAGCCAAGGCAGGGAGAGTAGCAGCAAAGATCCTCCAGGGTACAGAACAGAACGAGCATCAGTGACAGTGCATATGACACTGGTAAAATCGGGTACAGAGTAAAGGAGGAGCTGGGTTGGAGGCGGATGGTAAAGTGGATTGCAGGGGAAGCAGCTAGAGTAGTCAGGTTAAAGCAGGTAAGTCAAGGGGTCAGATCGAATAGTCCTTTTGGGTCAGGAAAGTTTTTAACTGTGTGAAATGACCCAGAAGAGTTAGCAAGAGCTGTTTCAATTCTCCAAATGATAAGGAAAGGAGCTTCAGTTGCTTCTTTATTTTCTCTTTTATCATAGTATTCAGTGGACCATCCTGAATCATGAAACCTCTTCTTTGTACACTGTTTATTCACTACAATCGATAAGTATATATAAAGAAACACTCTAGCTTGATGTACTGACATGACTTTCAGCAGACGTGAGTGTTTCAGATGTGAAGAAAACAAACTTGCAGTCACTGGACTCATTTGGACCCTGATTGTTTTTCCTGAAACACTGGCTTCTTAATGTCCTCTAATGTTGGAGGTTGTGGTTGAGTGGTTTTGAACACACCCCTCTGCCAATACTAAAGGCGGTATCATTGACCGGATTTATCAGATTCTTTGAAAATATTAAAATATTTGCGGAAGCTAACAAGGATTTAATGGAGGCGTGGTGAGTGAGCAGATGCTTTGCTGTGAGTGTGGATGTATTAAAATACTAAACTGAAACACTTTACATCTTCTGATGAGGAAATGGTAATAGTGTGGTTTTTCTCTTAATGTTTTTTTGACTTTACAGTGGTCATGTGCCAGATTCTTGCTTGGCTGAAAGTGTTGTTCCATCTGTGGTGTGACCTTGGTGATGAAATGATTGTTTTCTTGTCAAAGTGAGAAAAATAATCCCTTATTTTATGGGGGTTGTGGACCAGATGTTTTCTACTGTGGTTTCAAAACTTGGCTGCAACTTGGCTGCGGATATCTGTTGAAGTGAAGAGATTTTGGCCACATGGAAAAGTCATGGGTGCTTGAAATCATCCTCATTTTCCCGGGAATACAATATACATGGTTGAATTATTCCCCCCGTCTGATTTTTGTGACCTTATTCAACTTGTATTTTGTTATCTTAACTCAGGTTTGACATGTGCTGTGCTGTTAGCTGCTGCATCTGTATCTCAGATGGGGTGTTTGCAAATTGAGAAAACAACACTGAATCTAACATGGTCCTCTTTAGCAGGACTAAAAAAAGCTTCCTCAACAGCATCTGCTCTTTTACACAGACGTCAGTTTTTGTTCAGTGCACCTGACTTTGAGGGGATGCAATGATTCTTTGACTTCTTATTCTTTGAAAGTGTAAATATTAATGCATTATGACAAAAAGCATGTGCTATATGATTGGGACACACCTGTACAAAAGCAATACAAAAATCCAAGATTTTAACTAATTTACTGCTTCATTCGTGAAACTTTAAACCACAAACACATCATCACTTACTTTAAGCTTCAGGCTGATAACATGATGGCATAAAGACATCAGTTTGAATAGATTTCAACATAAACATTTTAGGCATTTGTTTTTAAAATCTGTCGAGAAACCACTCCTTTGACATCTGCTCTTAAACAGCATGAAAGGAGCAACACTGCCCCCTGCTGTTTCCAGGAGGACTCTACAGCTACTTTTGAAAAATAACCTTCTGCTGGTTTCATCAGGCGGCTGGTGCTTCAGGAATCTGTGTTATCTTCTGTTTGTAAGTTTTTCAAACTTCATGCAGCACAGTTTGAATCGTTTTGGATCTATCTGAAGTTTTAATTTTTATTTCATTTTGAATTTCAATTTCAGTTTAGCTTTAATTCATTTTTTATTGCTGTTTTATTTATTTATTATTATTTCTTGAGACAAACCCTCTCCACTTTATGTCAGGGTCTTGCTCACCCTGTCAGGGTTCTAAATTGCATGTTCACTATACCTTATCCCTCAATTAAAACTGAAAATGCAGAAGCGTCATGAAAGTCAAATTTATGCCGGAACTATGATACTGGGTTGAATTTGACAAGATCAGTGGTAATGTTGAGGCAGAATGGTGTATCATTAAACCATCAAAACTACATCACTTGAGTCCTGTTGAGCAGGACTCATGCTTCAAATGCAACACTACTTGTCTGTCCCCTGTTCCACAGAGTAGAACAGAACACAGAGACTCCAGCCTCAAACTTTCTCCTCAGGTTTCACAAATCACTCTCCCACAATGGACCGGGATCCGCAACCTGACTGCAAGACTACATGCCTGCTTTCAATGTCCCAACTCAAGGGATATAGCCCTTTTGCTGCCACCTGCTGGTTGAGGGTGTGTGATACATTGGTAGCTCCTATCTTTTGTATACTAAAGTGGAGTGAATGCACATGTGGAACTTCTACCAAGAGTCAATGAAGGTCTGAGGGCTCAGAAATATGACAGATCAGTAACTTTACCTCATTCTATTTACAAAACCTTTATATATGTCAAATCTTTAACATCTAATCCAGTAATGGTCTGCCATCCTCCCTGCGAGCGGCCACCCATCGACCAGCCACCGCTGCTGGACATGGGCCTACATTTACAGACAAGTTCAACTCTGACCTTCATACTTTTCATGCAGTTGTGTGTATTCTGGATCTTTGTGGGCAGAAACTGCTTCAATTACATTTTTAATCTGATGTTATCTTGAGAGATAGGCTATGTAAAGGGACTGAATGCCATTCCCGCATCGCTGTACTTCACTGTACGTTTGATAAAGTTTGCTCTTACTTTCTGTAGTGAAGTGAAAGTATCAGACTATCAGTACCTGTGCTGCTGAAATCACGTGTATCATCGTCAAATTAGAAATACACAGGAGGCAGCATCAGTTTCTCAGATACTGAAATCAACGCCCCCCCCGGGGGATCAATAAAGTAATATCTTATCTTATCCTATTTTAAACCAGGAAATTCATGTAATCACTCAGAGTTATATGACAAAAGTGACAGAAAAGAACAGATTGAGTTGAAAGGGCAGTGAGGTCAAACATGCTCATGACACTGAAGTATCTAAAGAAAAGAAAGTCAATGTTGACTTTTAGTCATTCTGGATTTCTATAAGGACCACAGAAAAGACCATCTGTCAGCCTGTCCCTGCCCTCCAAACACTACCTACCATACCAACTGTCCTTTTATCTATGTGAAGGTTGCAGCAGCATTGGTAATGACCCAAACGCAAACACAGAAGACAGAGCTTCAGTAAAATGAGGATGTATATTAACCAAGAAGGAAGGTCTGATAACAGGGTTTATGTGACCCAGACCCTGTCACACCTTCACTTATCTGCCAAACCCTGGCTGATGATGATTTACATCTGCATGCTTGATTTGAATGTTTAAAGATTGTAGTCCAAAGTCGCAACTGAAGGAACAAACAAAGCAAAATGTTCAACATTTACACAAAGATTTTTTAACTGATCTTTTAACTATTCTAAATGGTTGTAAATGTGTTTCTCTTTTTGCACTTTTATACAAACTCTGTTTAAAATTGCTCTTTAACTAATTTGACTTTGACCTTCATAGTCTTCTCTTTGAATTAGACTAAACAAATAGAGCCCTATCTTACAGGCACAAAGGTCACAAACAGACAGTTATCGATGGAACAGAGGGCTTTTAACAAAATGGGGAAAGAGAGAGGGCGAGAAAGATAGAGAGGGTATAAAGGGAAGGGAGAGAAAGAAAGAAATGGAGGGAGAAAGAGAGAGAGGGGAACAAAGGGGGATAGAGAAAGGGAAATAGAGTTAGGAAGACAAGGGTGGAGAAAGTGAGGAAATTAGGAGAGGGGAAGAGGGGGAGAGAGGGAGGGGCGAGAAAGAGGGAGAAAGAAAGGGAATGGGAGAAAGAAAGAGGGCAAGAAAGACAGAGAGGGTAAGGGAAGGGGAGAGGGGAGAGAAAGAGAGAAATAAATGGAGGGAGAAAGAAAAAGGGAAATAAAGAGAGAGAGAGGGAGAGAATTAAATATAAATATTAATTGTTGTTGATTTATTTGTGATTGTATGTATCGTTTGATGTGATTAGAGACAGTCCTAAAGCCAACGACCAGTCCATCCCACCCAGCCCCTCCAACGCCCCCAAAGCTCCTGCAACAACTAAGAGAGAGCCTATTGCTCCTGGAGTTGGACTTTACTGAGTTCAAGGAGCTCACTCTGGCCAGACAAAATGAGTCTGATACCAACCAACAGCTAAGATATGAACTCCAACTGCTAAAACAGGATAGCCACGAGGCCATCGTGGAGATGAAAAGTAAAAACGAAAACACCACTACAGAGTTGAGGGAGACCCAGAGGAGACTCAGACAGCTGACAGATGCCGTACGTGAGCTGGAGGAGGAGAACACCTCGCTACGAGCTCAGGCCCTGAAAACGAAGGAGGATGAACCAACAGGGACTTGTACTTCAACAGAGAGCTACAAGAGATGAGAGAGCAACTGCAGAAGAAAAACCGTCATGTATCTTTGCCCAACTATACACATGCAGATGCACCAAAACCTGCCCTCTCCCCTGATGCCCAAGCAGCAAATCCCCCCGACACGGGCAGCTCTCCCTCTCCACAACTCTTACCCACCTCTCCGATGCTCACTCCAAGAGACTCCCCCACTGGACAAAACTCCCCCCATGTTGCAGACTCCCTTCCTGCAACCCAAAAGCTACATAACACTGAGCGAAGCCCTGACAGACCAACCAAGTCAGAAGCCGAGGTGGTCCTACTCATGGACTCAAATGGGAAATACTTGGACACCAAACGTCTCTTTCCTGGTCTCAGTACATCAACCAAACGCTGCCGAAACACAGGCCAGGCCATGGAGCTGCTAAGCCAGGACACATTAGGGAACCCCCAATACATCGTGGTGCATACAGGCACCAATGACCTTCACAGTCTACACCAGAGCACTGCTGAGGCTATGACTAAGGTAGCTGAGAGGGCCTCCAGAGAGTTCCCGGACAGCAGGGTGATTGCTTCCACTCTTCTCCCCAGAACGGACACCCCTCCACATGTCATCCACGAGATCAACATGGAGATCTCAAGGAACTGTGCATCCTTCCCAAACATCCACCTGGCCCACCACACCAACATCGGAACATGGGACCTCTATGATGGGATACACCTGAACAAGGCTGGGGTGAGAACATTCGCTAAAACATTGAAGGATGTTACCCTTGATCGCAACCCCAACAGCCTCGCCCACACAGCTTCTGCTCCAAAGGACTACAGACCACCGAGATACCAACAGAGATACCAACAGGAGAGTCGGAGGACCTCTGCCTCCCACCCCCCTGCAGCACCACGCCCCCCTGCAGTACCTCGCCACCATCCCACACCCCACCCCCCTGCACCATCCAGATACAGAGGACCTCTACACCATCGCCGACAGACCACATGCGTCTGTGATGAACAATCCTGCTCCTCTGCTATCAACTGCACCAATGACTGAACTGCGGGTGATCAAAGAGATGCTTCACACTCTGTGCAACAGACTACTGCAAACATGAGGTATAGAGATGCTATAAGTGAGCTTATTTTTAAAGTATTAACTGCAAAGTAGTTGGTCCAGATTAGACTTTTCATCTGTTTCGTTTTGTTCATTATTTGTTCATTATTATTATTTTTCTCACAAATGAAATCCTTTAAAATAAGCTTTTGGAATATTAAGGGTTTATACTCCAACACTTTTGGTCTTAAAGCTAGGGTTGGTAGTCTCGGAAAACCAGCATGAATTTGAATGTAGCTTTTCCTCAGGACTCCGTCTAACCCCTCCCCTCCTCCTTCGGAGCTCCTCCAAAACATAGACTGTAAAAAAATATGGACGTAGTATCCGTGACGTCACCCATCTGTTTCTGAAGAGCTGTTTTGAGACCAATCGGCTGCGGCAGCCATATTGCTTCTGTCGAGCCAGTGTGACATAAAGAGGTGGGCTTTGAGCCTCCTAGCCAACAGCTGCAGTGTTCCCACAGGCAGCTGTGCCTCTCATTGGAAGACTGGTAATCTCAATATCTTCGAAATTGCCAAATTAGAAAAAAATTCACCCCCCTCACAGTGAGAGGACATCGAGAAATGAGCTATTCAGACTACACTCATCTTTTGTACCAGGCTGTAAACATGTTTATTAATGCTGCAAAGATCGTCTTTTCCCCATTCATGTGTATGTGACTTCCGGTACTTCCGGAGCCAGCCTCAAGCGGATCCTCGATGAACTGCAGCTTTTAACACTTCCGCATTGACTCATATTTTTAGACCGGAGGTTGCCGCTTGCTCCAAAACGACGCCCCCCCGCTCACATGCACGAGCGCCGCTGATTCTCCACCATATGATCGTGACTGATTCAAAACCGGTCCTCACCAAAACATTATCATAGTGAAAGTTAAAAACACAAACAAACATGAATGGTTCAGCAGCTCCGGGCCTCACACTCTTAGACACAGAAGTTAGATACCTGCTTTATGCAGATGACCTTATTCTGTTGTCTCCAACCAGAGATGGTCTCCAACATAACCTGACCATCCTGGAACAATACTGCCAGAACTGGGCATTGGAGGTCAATTTTAAGAAGACACAAATAATGATCTTTCAAAAAAGCCCAGATGTCTTGAAAATAAATATATTTTTACTCTGAATAACACTCAAATTAAACACACAAAGAATTATACTTACCTTGGTCTGAACATATCTGCATCAGGAAATTTTAACATGGCAATAAATGCACTTAAAGAAAAAGCACAAAGGGCAATCTATGCATTAAAAACCAAATTATTCAAGATTAACATTCCAATTAGGATCTGGACAAAAATATTTGATAGTGTAATTGTACCTATAGCTCTGTATGGAAGTGAGATCTGGGGCCCCCTCAGTAGACTGGAGCATGGCTCATGGGACAAACACCCAATAGAAGCTCTCCATACTGAATTCTGTAGAAGAATCCTAAATGTTCAAAGAAAAACTCCAAATAACGCCTGCCGAGCAGAACTGGGACGTTTCCCATTACTGTTAAACATTCAGAAACGGGCAATCAAATTTTGGACCCATCTAAATTTAAGCCCAAAAGACTCACTTCAATATAAAGCACTAAAAACCCAAGAGCTGAACCCTGAAAACTGTCCCCTTAGTCAGCTGGTGAGGAAGCTAATCAGCCAGACTCCAATCAGCACTGATCCAAAACACAACCAAATTAAACTCATCATGAAGCACTCCAAAGATCTGTATTTAGATCACTGGAGAAACCAAACAAAGACCCAAAGTAGAATGAATTGTTATTTGACCCTAAACCGTGATTATAAATTATCTGAATATCTGTACAGTGTCAGATCACAAAACAAAGATGTATCCTGACCAAATACAGGCTGAGTGACCACCAGCTGGCTATAGAGACAGGGAGATATAGGCAGACATGGCTGCCCAGAGAGGAGCGTCTATGTGCTCACTGCTCTACAGGGGACATAGAGACAGAGATGCACTTCCTCCTCCACTGCAGCAAGTTCTCTTTTCTAAGAGATGCCCACTACAGGAAAATTACTAAAATGGTACCAAACTTCCCAACATTAACCCCAGAAGAGAAACTGTCAGTTCTCCTGGGGAAAGGGTCAGCAGCTCCTCTGGCTGCTAAATATGTGTCTGCCTGTCACAGCCTGAGGGACACACCATCCCATGGTGTTTGATTTTGGGTGGAGGTTTTGTGAGCGCGCCGCATAGGGTGAGGACATTGAGATATGCTGTATGGGTGACACCATTGTTCATTAATGCATATAAAATATGTAATATATGGTTGATATGTATGTGATGAATATAATATGTAATGAATATGTTGTGTGATTAATGTATATATGGTGAGTGTAGTGTTGTGAATATATATAATGTACTGTATGAATTTATGTGCTTTGGCAATAATATCTCGTTGTTCATGCCAATAAAGCAAATTTGAATTGAATTGAGAGAGAGAGGGGAAATAAAGATAATGAGGGAAAACAACAAATGGGAGAAAGACAGAGGTAATTAACGGAATGGAGAGAAATAATGGGGATGGGAGAAAGAGAGAGGGGGGAAGCAGGGGAGAAAGAGAAAGGGAAATCAGAGTTAGGAAGAGAGAGAGAGGGAGTAAGTGAGGAAATAAATAGAGAGGAATTGGGGGAGAGAGGCAAGGCAAGGCAGCTTTATTTGTATAGCGCATTTCATACACGAGGGCAACTCAATGTGCTTTACATTAAAACATTAAAAGCATTGGAGACATTCAGACAGGCATAAAAGAACGCAATTAAAATGACAAATATGATAAAACAGAAAAGAAAAGGAAAATTAGAAATATATTAAAAATTACATTAAAATTTTAATTTAAAGTGGGTTAAAATTAGCTAAGATAGGAAGGCAGTGGTAAATAAAAAAGTCTTAGTCTTTGATTTAAAAGAGGTGAGAGTTGGAGCAGACCTACAGCTTTCAGGGAGTGTGTTCCAGATATGTGGTGCATAATGACTAAACGCTGCTTCACCATGTTTCGTTCTGACTCTTGGGACTGAAAGCAGACCAGTACCTGATGACCTCAGAGGTCGAGGTGGTTCATAAAGTAGTAGCAGATCAGCAATGTATTTTGGGCCTAAACTATTCAGTGCTTTATAAACCATCAGCAGGATTTTAAAGTCTATTCTCTGACAGACAGGAAGCCAGTGTAGGGATCTAAGAACTGGAGTGATGTGGTCTACTTTTTTGGTCCTTGTTAGGACTCGAGCAGCAGCATTCTGTATGAGCTGCAGCCGTCTGATGGACTTTTTAGGGAGTCCTGTAAAGACCCCGTTACAGTAGTCTAGTCTGCTAAAGATAAATGCATGGACGAGTTTTTCTGCATCCTGCTGTACTTTTGTACAGAAATAGGATTATTTTCTACTTAGCTCGGTGTATGAAACAACACAAATTACTAAGTTAACAGAACAGGATAAATGTATGAAACTAAACAAGTTACTCACTTTATACAAAGGACGCACACCAAAAGGCACAAGATGATGACAACTAAACTTCTGACTCTAGGGAACACACAACTAGCGATCGTCTCACGTCTCCAGTCTCCCGTCTGCAGGGGGCGGGTCTTAAACACTGCAGGAAACCACTGGTCTACTACTTTGATTGACAGATATCTAACCAATCACGTTTTGGAATTACTGAATATGAAGCAACGAATAACAGATAGAACTCTGATGCTTATGCAGTTTTGTACAGCCGCCCCACAAACTGAGGATTAATTTGTCAAACAGCGTGCAGTAAACACAGTGTACACTAAGGCTTGGAAACTGTATCCTCTGGGATTTGAGGTAGCACAATAAGTCTGGCAACAGGTCTGGTATATGTTCTGTCCTTTCACATCTGCAACTCTTATCCGTCCATCACTGCCAGGCTACAGTTTAGTGACCTGTCCCACGGGCCACAGTTCCCGGGTTAATTGAGGGTCCACTATCATCACTGTGCTGCCTGCGATGAGATCGGGAGTATCTCTTCACCATTTCTGTCTGGCTTGCAGGGATGGGAGGTAGTCCTTTGTGAAGCGAGTCCAGAACTGATCAGCGATGACTTGACTCTGGCGCCATCTTTTCCTGCTCAGTAACTCTGTGTCAGCATAGACCATCTGTGGAAGCAAAGGATCAGGCCGCCCCATTAGGAGAAGGTTTGGAGTGATCGGATCCGGGTCTGCAATGTCAGACGAGGTGTATCCAAGAGGTTTGGAATTGAGAATGGCCTCTATCTCAATCAGAACAGTCCTAAGCACCTCTTCACTCACGGACTGTGCACCGAGTGTGACATGCAGGGCGTTTTTTAGGGTACGTATTTCTGGCTCCCAAGTTCCTCCAAAATGTGGTGCACTGGGTGGATTAAACTGGAAACGGATTTGCTGTTTTGCAAGATTTGCCTGAAGATCTGGAGCAAGCTTTGAGAAGGCCTCTCGTAGTTCTCTCTCTCCACCTCGGAAGTTTGTCCCCTGATCACTTATGAGCTCAAATGGCTTTCCGTGTCTTGAAATGAAGCGCCTCAATGCCATTAGGAAGGAGTCAGAATCTAAGCTGTGAAGGAGATCCACATACACAGCCCTCGTTGTAAGGCATTTAAATATGATGCCCCATCTTTTTTCAACTCTGCGACCGAGTTTTATCAAATAGGGCCCAAAACAATCTACTCCTGTGGAATAGAAGGCTGGCTTCAGGAGGCGAAGGCGAGCAGGAGGCAGATCTGCCATCTTAGGTTCCATAGCTTTTAGCGCGCCATTGTTTGCATCCCCGGCAGCTATGTTGGTAGTGACGGATTGCCTGTCTCCCCCGCAACACCCAGTATCTCCTTCTGATTTCGGAAAAGACCCTCTCTGGTCTTGTTACCAAGCATTATTTATGGTGTAATAGTGCCCTCTGCTGGCAAGCATAAATCACTGTCATTACACACAATAATTGGATATATATTAATAACAAACGCACCTCTTCAAATAACCACTTGGACAATGAGCAGCTCACACAGCCTGTAGTGGCTTGCTTTTGCCAAACGAAACAAACACCTATAAGCCACTGAGGGGCTGCTTTACCGGGACTCAGTTGACGCGTCCTCCTCGTCAGGATGAATGAATGAAGTCCGCTAGTGCATTGACATCAACGGGTTTATTAGACACACAATATACGCACAGCCGATCAATCCACACTTGCACCTAATCGAACTTGCAGAATTACAGGCTTACGTCTATTGTAGACAATACGATGACAATGATGGAACAAGACGGAACGAGACGTTCGAGACGATCGAGACTTCTTCCCTATATGCTTTCTAACACCTGGTTTGACACGCCCGCCACCTAGTGTCCACACAAGTGCATCAAACACACAAACAGTCCACACATAATATTGACACACATATGGCTCTAACACAGGCTATACAAATTGTAAACTGAAATCTTATTACCAACTTATCTATCATAGCATCTGTTGTAGCTATCTATCCTACTGCACCAGCAGCAACATGAAAACGCAGCCATGAGACACGTGCCTCACCATCGCTACACATCTACCACGGGTGATGCAGGAAGGCAATCCGACCAAATCGGACAATACAATCATAATCCTTGCAGTAATACTATAACGTAAAGAACATATGCAACAACTTTTGTACAGAAATAGGATTATTTTCTACGTAGCTTGGTGTATGAAACAACACAAATTACTAAGTTAACAGAACAGGATAAATGTATGAAACTAAACAAGTTACTCACTTTATACAAAGGACGCACACCAAAAGGCACAAGATGATGACAACTAAACTTCTGACTCTAGGGAACACACAACTAGCGATCGTCTCACGTCTCCAATCTCCCGCCTGCAGGGGGCGGGTCTTAAACACTGCAGGAAACCACTGGTCTACTACTTTGATTGACAGATATCTAACCAATCACGTTTTGGAATTACTGAATATGAAGCAACGAATAACAGATAGAACTCTGATGCTTATGCAGTTTTGTACACATATCCTAGAAGAAAACAGACTCTGAGCGATTTGAATGAAGTGGAAACAGAGTCCCATTTTATTTTGTAGGCTACTGTACAAATTATGATGACCTCAGAGAAATATTGTTTCAAGAAATTGCCCGTAAAAAGCCTGAAATATTGTGGTTATTTAATTTTGACGTGTTAAAACTTGCTAATTTTATATCAAAAGCCTGGAAGAGAAGACAAGGTAGTCTTTTTAAGAAGTGTGCATTCTTATCTTTTATTCTGCTATAATTTTCTCCCTCAGTTTCCTTACGAGAAATGATCGTGCTGTGCGCTCTGACCCTGGACTGGACGAATGTATGGTGTCTTGTAGATGCGGGCTGCGCATATGATTGTATGCATGACACAATAATAAAATTAAAACTTCAAACTTCAAACAATCAATCTTACGGAAGAGGATTAGGGCCACTGGAAAAAAAAAAAAAAAGAGTCAAAAATTATTTTTTTTTATTATTATTCTGAGAAAAAAGTCTTTAATCTCAGAAAAAAGACTTTAAAGTCAGAATTCTGACTTTTTTCTCAGAATAATAATAATAAAAAAAATCTTTTGACCCTTTTTTTTTTTTTCAGTGGCCCTAATCCTCTTCCGTACAATCTACTGATTTAAACTATGACACAATAAATTCTAAATATTTCAGAGGATGATGGGAAAAAGAGATCACATAATCTTAAAAAGATGTCTTGAAAGATGAAACTTTAGATTTCACCATGAGGTCAGACGGGAAGTAGGAGTGTGGCGCTTGGGGGGCACGCATCTCCTAGCGTGACGCGCAGGGGCAGCTGATCCCACTGACTTCACCACACTTAAAGCACTGCACCTGCCGATGCGCAGATCATCTCACCACGACTGCTCCTGGGATCACAGCTCGTCTGTTCGGAGGTGAGTCTGCTTTTTGGGTCATTATTACAGGAAGGTCGCACATTTACCAGAATAAATGAGATTTAAATAATATTAAATAAGCTGTGCTTTTATGAGAGAGGAAGACTTAATGTGAGGTTGTGATTGCACAAGCTATTCAGAATCCCCACTCGTATGACAGTGAAGTGCTGATGTGTGAGTATGTGAGTAAAATTGAGTATTTGAATTATTCTTGTTCTTGATTTTTGCGCATGCAGGCTCCTCTGATCTCCTCCTTCCTCATAACTTCATAATGACAATACTTGAAATATATCATTTTTCATCAATAACACTTCGTCATATGGAGGGAATAGGCTAAATATTAAATGGGTGTGTGCCAAAGTTAATGTAAGGACTCTGCTAAATAAAGTGGATACATTATTCAGGGTGCTGATGCGACTCAGTGAACCTGATAAAACAAAAAATAACTACACGCGATTTTACTGGCAACAACTTCAAGATGAATAAATCTTTACTGTCAGTCATCCATGTCATGGTAATAATAATGATAAAAATAATAATACATTTTATTTATAAAGCGCTTTCCTAAAAACTCAAAGACGCTGCACAAAGGATAAAACATCATATAAAACAATTACCTTCCCTGGTACCATTTTAGTCGAAAATGCATGAAAAAGTGCCCTCTGGATACCCCACCAATGTATACATGTTTAAAAAGTGCCCTCTGGATACCCCACCAATGCATAAATATTAAAAAAGTGCAGATGTG
This sequence comes from Notolabrus celidotus, assembly GCF_009762535.1. Classification (NCBI taxonomy): domain Eukaryota; kingdom Metazoa; phylum Chordata; class Actinopteri; order Labriformes; family Labridae; genus Notolabrus; species Notolabrus celidotus. The sequence goes on from NC_048292.1 coordinate 22,603,226, forward strand.
TAGATGCAGAAGGAATCTTTGTGACACTGGCTTGCTTGCAAAGTAATACGTTTATTACAAGAAAACAATACCAGTATCGAACAAGCACCGCGGAATGCCTGGGAGAACAGCTCTGCAAATCTGCTGACTCCCAGAATGCTGTTGACCAGCACCTTTTATAGGTATGCGAACCAATGACATAGCCTACTACCAAGCCCAAACTTATCTCAACCTCTAGTTATTTATTATACTCTCCTGATACTTCAGGAGAGATCATCAGATATCAGATACTTCATATCCCCCCTTCGAGACAACACTGTCTCGAAAAAAACAAGTAAAAAAACCTGAAAAACCTGTCAGGCAGTGATCAGTTTTTTTCACCTCCGTCAAACAATTAAAGGCTGATTTATACTTCTGCGTCGAATCGACGGCGTAACCTACGCCGTAGGTCCGCGTAGCTCCCGTACCTACGCAGAGGCCTACGCATGTAGCTGACGTGCACCTCCTCCAAAATGTAACTACGCGTAGAGCCGACGCGGACCGCAAGCTCTGTGATTGGTCCGCTCGACGGCTTTGTCTTTCCCGCATTCACAGCACTTCCGGGGTCCCGGACATCGGCCACACATCGGCCGTGTATTTCATCTCCTCCTCTCTATTCTTCATGTAATCATGTCTGTATGATAAACAGCAACATGTATCAGCTGTAGATTAACATAACACGCTCTGAATCGATGTGGAAAAGTAAACAGAGATCGTAGCGGGACCGGAAGCAGGCGACCGGCTATCAGAGAGACCGCACTGCCCTCAGGCGTTTCGGCGGAGAATTGCTGCGCGACACAGACACACCGACGCAGAAGTATGAGGGGCTCATGTCCGCGTCAGCCCCTGCTGCGTAGGGCGACGCAGAAGTATAAATCAGCCTTAAGACAGGAAAAACCACTCAGCGGTCCCTCTGCCCAAGGCGACCACCTATAGAACTTTAAACCAATTTAAAAGTACGACAAGCAAATACATTTGGGAATCTCAGAAATAAAAATGAAAGTGTCCAAAGTCAGGCTGGTCATCCCATCTGACCTTTCGTTGGACCTAGCCCTGCCTAACACCACTGGCCCTAGGCATCGAGAACAAAGGAAAACACCTAAGATCCCAATATATTTACATCATATCAGAAAACATCATTATCAAAGTAAATAAAAAAATAGAAAATCCCCATATTTTTCATTATCCATATCCCCCGTAATAAACACTCAAATGTAATTCATGTAGCTATAGAAAACTAAACCAAAACATTATAGCTTACTAAGATTGATATCAAAAACATTCTACTAGCATTTGCCATGCATTAATGTATAATACGGAAATAGCAATATCACAGATTACAACCTAACAAATCAAAATTCAAAACCGTAAAATTGAATAAGAAAACATACAAATACATCAAACTTTTGTTCTTCAGCAGCATAAGCTGTCATTGTAATGTACTCCCAACATTATTCCAAATCAGAAGGTGTAATGGTAAAATCGGTTTCTTTGTGGTCAACTGCCCGAGACGCCCCATCTTTTGACCCCTCATCAAGACACTAGGTCCCATTGTGTTTTAAATTGTGACGTCTAGACCCTGAAGCCTCCTTGATGAATAAACAATCCCATCCTGGTGCAGATACCTACAACAGACAAAGGGTGTGAAAGGGTGTGAAACACACCTTAGGGACCCCGCCCTGATGTAGATACCTGCAACAGACAAAGGGTGTGAAACACACCTTTCCCCATGTTCGAGGTCTTTCTTCATTCCAACCGCTCGGGTGTTGACTGACCTTTTCCTTGCAAAGAAAATAAAACCTTGTCGGCCGGCAGAAGTCTCTATTTCATTATTCACCAGTAACGGGAAGTAACGGCAAAAACTTCCACAACAAAGGTCAGACACGATGTCTTCGTTCAGGATTCTCTGTCCATTGTCACTGTTGTTCAGAGTCCACTGTCCATTTTTGGGTATTTGAGTTCATGTAAGCTGTAGGACCTCTGGACAAGCAGGCCCTCTCGACTCAATCTCCCAACTGTTGTCCTGGGAAGAAAAATCACCAACCAATATCTTGCAAAAACAACAAACATCAAATGTTGTATTTTATATTGGAATAAAGTAACTTCATACTCATTTTTTCACATTATTTCAATTTATCGTACGTCAAAAAGTCAAAAGATAACATCAAAATCAAATATGAAGACTATAAGGAAGTTAAATATTTAAAATGGATATTGTTCAAGCATCACTCCTTCTACCATCACTTCCTCCTCGTCTTTGCTTTGGTCATTCTTATGTAGTAGTGTCATCTGGATATTATCTCCTGGCATTACCACACCTGTTGGCAGATCTTAACAAGGTGGTTTTTTATCACACTTCATTTTTCAGAATTATCTTTGGCATTGCGAATGGTACATGGCTCCTAAATGCTACTTAATTCCCAAATTTCATTTTATCTTAATTTAATTCCTAGTTTTTAGAATCACTGATGATTGTTTTATCCACAAGCTCTTTTCCGTTATCTGAGGATAAGTGATCTGGAAATCCCCATTTATTTATGATTTCACGACACAAAAACTTGGCAAGAGACTGAGCATCCTAACGCTCCGTTGGACAAGCTTCAGATTATCGCCAAAATCTATACTATATGAATATCATGTACTTTTTGCCTCCAACTGGTTTTATCACATCAACAAAATTCCACATGGGACCTGTCAGAGTTTGAATATATTCAGCAGGAACCATTACATCCCTCCTAACATTGTTTTTTATTAGATAGATAGTGCACCTGCCTATGACATAATCAATTTGTTCAAGCAAATATGTTGCCCAAAAACCGTACTCCTCTGTGATCTTTCTCTTAACTTCCCCCCTTGCAACATGGGCTAACCATGTGCCTCCTAAATCATCAGACTTAGCAGGTCTGAGGGTGCTACCAGCAGTCCTTCATGATTTTGTCACAGACCAGTAAAATCTTGAGTGCTTCTTGCATTGAGATCACACCTCTGAGAGTAATTTTATCTTCCTGGTTCACTTCATGAGTGACCAGAAGAATCTTGTTTAATTCATCTGCTCCTGTAGCTGCTTTTGCAGCCTCCGCAACCGCTCTGTTACCTTGTGTAACTCTTGACATATCCACTCTGTGTGCTGCACACTTAGCTATTGCTATTTCTTTAGGCTTCTTCATTGCATGCAACAATTTCATTATCTGGGCGTGATGTTGTATAGGAGAACCATCCGTTTTCCTAAACCCTCGATCTTTGCACACTGATTCCAAACAAGTGACAAACATTATGTGCATACGCAGAATCTGTATATATTGTCACTTTTTCCACCTTTTTAACATTATTTACTTAATTGCATTTGATTAAGTTTCCTAAGAGTTTCCTGATCTTGTTTTTGCTGATCATACTCCTTCTTCCTTTGTAGCTCCACTTGATGAGCTATATGATCTGTGTAGACACCTTTTGTCATGCTTCCTAGACCAACCACTTCGGCCAGTTTGCTTCTCACTGGCTGAGGCAGCCCCTTCTGTATCTTATCTCACAAAATTGATTGCTCCATTTGGTGCAAATCTGGATTATTTCCTGTCACATTTCTCCACACTTGATGAGCTCTTGACACATAAGCTCTAGGGTTCTCCTGTGACCCTAACGGCTCAATGAAAATATTATCAGGATGTACATTTGTTGGAAACGTTTCTCTCAGGGCTCTCCACATTCGTCCTCTGCTTGCAGCAAACAGTTCTGGATCATTCACTGCAGTCATCACATATCGGTTAAGTCCTGCCTTCTGTAAGATCTCTTCCATAGCTGGAACCCCTAAAAGGTTAGCTACGTAAGAGTCTCTTGATATCTCCCATGGCCAACTGCAATCCTATCATCATCTCTTCCAGCTTTGAAATCCAAGGATGTGCTCCATCCTGAAGAGTAGATAACTTTTCAAGAATATCTGATATATCCGTGTTCTGCAAAGGTTAATACTCCAAATTCTGTCCTCGAACAATCACTGGACACATCTTATTGGGTAACTTTCCTCTCTTTCTTGAGCATAATGCATATCTTGAAGTTTCTGGCTTTTCTGAGCTTTTCTCTGCCTTGGCTAACACCCGTCTCACTGCTCAGTCATATCCTCCAAAAGCCTCATCCTGATCTTTGATGTGATTATTACTCTCCTGTCTTATCACTGGGAGCTGAGGATAAACATCAGTAAACTTTACGTCCTTCTTGTAAAGTGGGGGCCCTTTCTCTGGGGTCGTATGTGAGAAGGGCGCTTTAACTTTAGCCATTAACTTTTCTGTTTCCTTAACACTTTTCTCTGTTTTTTCTGCTTTCCTTTCCCTACTTTCGTTTCTAGCTTTCAACTATTTCTGTCCCTCCTGTTCAGACAACTGCAAAATGCCTAATTCTGTTTGTCTCTTCTCCTTGCGTTTCTGTCCCTTTTTACCTTTCTTTTGTCCTGTCTTGTAAGTAGATACAAGCACATGCATTGTTTCAACTACATCTGGATTACGAGTACCTTCCACTTGCCACGGCTGGTCAATGTCAGGCCAATGTTTACTCCACTTTTTCGATGTCTTTGAAATACTTTTAATAAGAGGATTATTCTGTTGTACCACATCAACTGGGGTTATCACTTTTAGATTTTTAGTGTTCATCTTTGACATGGTGGCAACTCTCTTATACCCCCCTTAGTAAATTAAACTCAATTAATTAAATATTCTAATTGGTCAGTCCATTGCCAAGCTTTGTCTTCTAAATAATTATGATATGTATTGCAGTAACGCAAAACGAAAAAATGATCTTATTTGCAGCAGCAACAGATAAAAGAAAAAACTTCTAGCTTATATGTGCAAACAAGCTAAATATGTATCAGCTATAAATGCGTGTGTGCACAAATGGGTGGACACAGACACATGTTGCAAGAGTTTGTGGATAAAATCGTACTAGCCTGTTCAGTTGAAGTCAGCACGTCATCCGCAAACCTCCTTTTGGTTTAAAACAGTCAATTATCTTCTTGTCTGTCCTTTGGAGAATCCAAATTCAGACACATCCCATCTTTTCCATCTTCCTCAACTCTCATGCATCATAGAACAAGAAAAAACAAAAGTTCAGTAACTTATCATCATCTAAATCTTAATAAACAATGCAATATACAATTTAGTGAAACTTTCACACATAATCTGCCAATACTTAGGACTTTCCTCTATTACAATAGACACAAATCTATTATATCAATCATATTACTCTCATAACAGATTTCTCACTTTTCACTTACATGCATTTCAAATGTATTATATCTAATTATCTATTTAATGGTCTAACACCTTAAAACTCTAAAGAGTTATTTTATTTTGATATGGGCTTTCTGTTACCTCCTCCCCTTCTTATCGTACAAGGGAAGGCACAGCACACACAGGCACAGAGAAAAGAGACCACACCTCAGCAAATTTCTCCTTATCAACTTCACACAAAGAATCAAAACTGACTTTACAGCCAAGATAGACTTCAGCAGTAGATTTTCTCCTCACTTTTTGCTTTTAGATTCTCATTCATGTTTGTTTATACAAAACATCCTTTTCTGATCTCATCACTCCTTAAGGCTGATTTATACTTCTGCGTCGCCCCTACGCAGCAGGGGCTGACGCGGACATGAGCCCCACATACTTGTGCGTCGGTGTGTCCGTGTCGCGCAGCAATTCTCCGCCGAAACGCCTGAGGGCAGTGCGGTCTCTCTGATAGCCGGTCGCCTGCTTCCGGTCCTGCTACGATCTCTGTTTACTTTTCCACATCGATTCAGAGCGTGTTATGTTAATCTACAGCTGATACATGTTGCTGTTTATCATACAGACATGATTACATGAAGAATAGAGAGGAGGAGATGAAATACACGGCCGATGTGTGGCCGATGTCCGGGATCCCGGAAGTGCTGTGAATGCGGGAAAGACAAAGCCGTCGAGCGGACCAATCACAGAGCTTGCGGTCCGCGTCGGCTCTACGCGTAGTTACATTTTGGAGGAGGTGCACGTCAGCTACATGCGTAGGCCTCTGCGTAGGTACGGCAGCTACGCGGACCTACGGCGTAGGCTACGCCGTCGAGTCGACGCAGAAGTATAAATCAGCCTTTAGACTTCAGCAAAAGGCTCATTGCAAATGTACAAACGTCCTCATATATCAAAGGCTCATTTTATTAGATTTAAAAACGTCCTCTTATCCTAGAGGCTCATATAGTTTTACTCAATCTCCTATATCTATATATTTATTTATTAAGACGTCTATGTATCAATAAGTGTTTTATTGACCACTAAAGTTTTATGACCTCCAGCAGACCTGATTTTTGTCTTTATGCAAGGTTCCAGTTTCAGTGATGTTCAAACTGCTTGTTCCTCAAAAGGTTAACAGACTTACGTTCAAAAACAATTCAAATCTTCCTGCAACAATGACTTATTTAGAGACAAAAAATCCCTGGACAATTTGCCAGTATTATGCTGCCACCTGAATTCAAACATATATATATATGCAATTCAATTCAAGCTTTAGCACAACACCTTCAATTAGTCCACTTCTATTAAACTAGTTCTATACCCCTTAGAAAGAAACAAGAAAACCCTTTAAAAAAATAGGAAAGAAGCAGAAAGAGAGAGTGAGAGATTTATAACTCCTCACACACACAGAGACACACACACACAGGTATGCATACACACACATTCTTCACACACAGTCCTCCAGCATGCTTCTCCTACCTCCTCACAAAGCGCTCACACTATACATTCCTATCAAAAAGGAAGGTATCTCTTTAATTTGTCTATCTTTCCCTGGCTTACACTCTTAAAACTTTATTCCTACCATTAAGTCAACTCCCTCTCTTTTTTCTATCTTTCCCTGACTTATTTTCAATCCTACCTTAAGTTGAATTCTTCTCCTTTTCTTTTATCTTCATCAAACATCTTTAAACTTTGGCCAAGCTTCTTCAAAAGCAAATGGTCATCTCACTTATTTCTTGTCACTCTTTTATCTTCTATCTTTTCTTTCCTTTTATCTATATTTTATCTTCTATCTTCATTTTCCTTTTATCTATATTTTATTTGCCAATTTCCCTGGGCCCAGGGCTGTCATTTCCACTTTTTTCACCACAAATTTAACTATATCTTTTAGCCAAACTTTCAGGAAGTCACTAATTTATACATGACTTACCGTTAAGAAGATACGGGCCCTGTTCTTCATTAATCTTGCATGATTATTTAGCTCACTCTCCGTTACTCGTTTCTTGCTATTCTACATATTAATCACTTCAATCTTCTTATTTCAATCTTCTTTTCTCAATCTTCTTATCATTATAACTTCTTTTTATTTATTTCTCTACCCCAAATTTAGACAAAGTATAGCTTCAAACATCAACACATCACAGTATACCCGCGCAAGATAATTTAGTACAGTGTAGCCTACCAGACGAACACACAGTCCCAACGCACGAACCAGTGCCACAATTTTTGTGAGTAAAACACTCGCCCTGACGTCAAATGTGGTAGAGGAATAGATGTGATGAGACTGCAGCGCTCGCTGGAGGAGGCCACAACAGATCCTTGCCGAAAACGCCAACTTGACCGCCCGTGATGTGTAGATGCAGAAGGAATCTTCGTGACACTGGCTTGCTTGCATAGTAATACGTTTATTGCAAGAAAACAATACCAGTATCGAACAAGCACCGCGGAATGCCTGGGAGAACAGCTCTGCAAATCTGCTGACTCCCAGAATGCTGTTGACCAGCACCTTTTATAGGTCTGCGAACCAATGACATAGCCTACTACCAAGCCCAAACTTATCTCAACCTCTAGTTATTTATTATACTCTCCTGGGCTCTGCTAGCCTAAGGGTTACAAAACTTGTCCATGCATGTCACTAAATTGGAAGGGGGTCTCAACCAAAATTCCTTGAACGTCTGGGACAGCATAGGTTTCTCCTTGACTTATTTTACGTCAGTTACTTATTAACTATCAGATACTTCAATACACAGACAAGTACCTTACCCATACTGTCTATGCGATGCAAAGATTTCAGTGATGATCAAACACTTTAAAGATGAGTCCAGTCATGAATAAAGGACTTTAACTTGAAACACTTCTTCCTTATCATCAAGCTAAAATGAAAAATTAAAGTTTGACACAATACACATAACCCATCCATCGGGCTGTCAGATTGACGATGCAGTGCAGACAAAAGCCCTGCTGACGTTTATATTATGGAGAGGACTTAACAAAAAAACATGGCTGTTAAAAAAAACAGTCAACCCAGCTTGTAGAGTTCTGGGGTAAAGTTACGTCCCACCCACACATCAGAACCATCTACTGTGTTCACTACACAATTGAAATATGCACATAGACATTGAAAGTTTTTTCCTCAAGATCAGTGGAACAGGAAGGCTGCTGAAAGAGACTTCTGCACCTCCTGTGCAGACTCAGGCTCTAGAAGCTCTTCTAATGTATAAATGTTAAAAAAAAAAAAAAAGTGCCCTAGGTGCCCCTCAAACGTATAAAACAGAAAAATTGCCCTCTGGATGCCCCTCAAATGTATAAAACCTAAAAAAGTGCCAACTAGATGCCCCACCAATGTATAAATGTTAAAAAAAAGAGCCCTCTGGATACCCAACCAATGTATAAATGTTAAAAAAAAAGAGCCCTCTGGATACCCAACCAATGTATAAATGTTAAAAAAAAGTGCCCACTAGATGCTAGAAGGGCACTTTCTAGAAGACCTTTCAATCAATGTGTATGTGCACATTTTCATCGCTTATTTGATCTGAATGTGCACACTTTCGAGGTCTATGTGCTTATTTTCAACGCGTGTGTGCACAGCTTTGATGTGTGTGCTCTCTCTCTCTCTCTCTCTCTCTCTCTCTCTCTCTCTCTCTCTCTGTCTTCACACAACTGACATATGACCGTCATTACTTCACAAAGAAAGAGGGACAGACAGAAAACTGAAATTCCACAACCCTTCTAGAGACAGTTGTTCATTCAGGGGTGTGTCTCCATTTTTTTGCGCTTGCTCATGTCAACGTGAACATCAGTTGGTCGCCACTGATTAGGCGAGCATGCTTGACTGAATGCAGATGTTGGCACTATGTTAGCAATAAGGGGTCTACTTCCCTGTTGTTGGAGTTGGCGTTTCATTCCAACACTACTGTTTGTTGGTGCCAACTGTCCTCTCTATGCAACACACTACTCCAGAACCATAGCATGGTGGCGCATTCCTCCTTCAGTCACCTTCCCTTCAGTAACAACCCTTGGAACAGTTACACTACCGTTTAAAAGTTTGGGGTCACCCAGACAATTTTGTGTTTTCCATGAAAACTCACACTTTTATTTATCAAATGAGTTGAAAAATGAAAAGAAAATATAGTCAAGACATTGACAAGGTTAGAAATAATGATTTTTATTTGAAATAATAATTTTGTCCTTCAAACTTTGCTTTCATCAAAGAATGCTCCCTTTGCAGCAATTACAGCATTGCAGACCTTTGGCATTCTAGCTGTTAAGTTGTTGAGGGAATCTGAAGAAATTTCACCCCATGCTTCCTGAAGCACCTCCCATAAGTTGGATTGGCTTGATGGACACTTCTTGCGTACCATAAGGTCAAGCTGCTCCCACAACAGCTCAATGGGGTTGAGATCTGGTGACTGCGCTGTCCACTCCATTACAGACAGAATACCAGCTGCCTGCTTCTTCCCTAAATAGTTCTTGCATAATTTGGAAGTGTGCTTTGGGTCATTGTCCTGTTGTAGGAGGAAATTGGCTCCAATCAAGCGCTGTCCACAGGGTATGGCATGGCGTTGCAAAATTGAGTGATAGCCTTCCTTATTCAAAATCCCTTTTATCTTGTACAAATCTCCCACTTTACCTGCACCAAAGGAGCCCCAGACCATCACATTACCTCTACCATGCTTAACAGATTGCGTTAGGCACTCTTCAAGCATCTTTTCACTTGTTCTGTATCTCACTAATCTTCTTCTGTGTGATCCAAACACCTGAAACTTTGATTCGTCTGTCCATAACACTTTTTTCCAATCTTCCTCTGTCCAATGTCTGTGTTCTTTTGCCCATATTAATCTTTTCCTTTTATTGGCCAGTCTCAGATATGGCGTTTTCTTTGCCACTCTGCCAAGAAGGCCAGCATCTCGGAGTCGCCTCTTCACTGTAGACATTGACACTGGCGTTTTGCGGGTACCATTTAATGAAGCTGCCAGTTCAGGACCTGTGAGGCGTCTACTTCTCAAACTAGAGACTCTACTGTACTTGTCTTCTTGTACTGTTGTGCACCGGGGCCTCCCACTTCTCTTTCTACTCTGGTTAGAGCCTGTTTGTGCTGTTCTCTGAAGGGGGAAGTACACATCGTTGTAGGAAATGTTCAGTTTCTTTGCAATTTCTCGCACGGAATAGCCTTCATTTCTAAGAACAAGAATAGACTGTCGAGTTTCATATGCAAGTTCCCTTTTTCTGGCAATTCTGAGAGTATAATCGAACCCACAAATGTGATGCTCCAGATACTCAACTAGCTCAAAGAAAGGCCAGTTTTATAGCTTCTCTAACCAGCAAAACCGTTTTCAGCTGTGCTAACGTAACTGCACATGGGTTTTCAAGGTGTTTCTAATCATCCATTAGCTTTCTAACACGATTAGCAAACACAAAGTACCATTAGAACACTGGAGTGATGTGCCTCTATACACCTATGTAGATATTCCATTAAAAACCAGACGTTTGCAGCTAGAATAGTCTTTTACCACATTAACAATGTATAGAGTGTATTTCTGATTAATTTAATGTTATCTTCATTGAAAAAAACAGTGCTTTTCTTTCAAAAATAAGGACATTTCTAAGTGACCCCAAACTTTTGAATGGTAGTGTACTTTCATCTCTTTATGGCTGATACACAATATCAAATCTCCATCTGAGCAGATATTCTCCTATTCCTCCAAATGAATGGAAATGTCCTACAGAACACACACAACATGAAGGTGAGCGCTCACTGTACCTCACTTCGTCCCTGGAATCCATGACATTATTTTCTGCTACTGCAACGTCTTCAGATAACGTTTGTTGGGATTTGGAGCTATATAAATAAAGATAGATGGGTTGATGATGGTTGAGATTTCTATACTCATGTTTCAATCATAGACTGTATAAATAATGGACGTAGTATCCGTGATGTCACCCACCTGTTCCTTAGTGCTGTTTTGAAGCCAATCGTCGGCGGGAGCCATATTGGAAATGCTGAACTCAACCTAACTTAGTGTGAGGTAAAGAGGCGGGGTTTGAGCTTCCTAGCCAACAGCTATGTGTTCCCACCTGTCAGTCAAGTCAGTCATGTCCTTATTTGGGTCTTTTGTACCAGGCTGTAAACATGTCAGCTGTAAAGATCAGCTTTTTTGAATTGGTATGTATGTGGTTTCCGGTACTTTCAGAGCCAGCTTAAAGCGGATCCTCAATGAACTGCAGTTTTTAGCACTTTAGCATTGGACTAAAATTTTTAGACCGGAGGTTGCCGCTTGGTGCCGATAGAGAAATTAGCTACGCAGACCAAAGATGTTTTTTGAACCAGGCTGTAAACATGTTTATTTCTGATGTAAAGATCGTCTTTTTTGAATGGGTGGTTTCCGGTGTTGCTGCAGCCAGCCTCAGGTGGATGCTCGATGAATTGCAGTTTATAACACTTCCACATGGGCTTCATATTTTGAGAATGCATTGTGCCTCAGAAGCTCATCTTGTATCCAGAAACCACCCTGCTGTTTTCCCACAGACTTGTTATAGGGTTGTTGACATTATAGCGTTACGGCACTCAATATGGAGTCCAAAGTCAAATATCAAAATGCCAGGGCCGAATGGTAACAGAAGTCTGGAGCCAAATATCCCGGAAGATATTAAAGTTTGCATGCACTCAGTAGAGGCATTTGCTCTTTCACCATCTAAATGGTTTGGATTACAGACAGCTACGCAGCCCCACCCTATGCAAACTTTCCTGCTCACCAAACACATCTATGGCAAACAGCAATATCCTTTCAGATTTCAGGGCAAGAATCATGGCTCCAACTTCAGAAAAATAATGGTGGTCACAATGAGATTCACATGGCTCACCTGAAAGGAGCGGAAGAATAAACATAGCAAGAATTAAGAGGTCGAAAGTGGTGACGGGTTTCGCCTTTTGCTTTTTAGTCTTGGTTCAGAAATGCAAAATAGATCAACAGCTCTAGAAGATGTGTTTTCATCCTAGCTTCTCTGTGCCAACGTGTTTGATTGCTCTGATGCTTTTAGGTAAAATGACTTCTCAGAGAGCAAAGACGCTGCTGACACTGGACGCTGAAGCAGTCGGCACGCTCAAAGAAGGAATCAATTTCAAGAAAAGCCCGGAGGACGGAAAATGTTTCATCATTTACAAGAGCGACGATGGCATTAAAGCATGCAAGAACCAATGCAAACATCAGGGAGGGTTATTCATCAAAGACATCGAAGACCTGGATGGCAGGTGAGATCAGAAGGTGGAGCTTTCACCCATGAGAGCTGCGTCATGGTTGCTGACTTAGATTGAAGTAGTCAAAGTCAAAGAATAAAGCCATCAGAATGAATTATTGAGAAAGAACTAACAAGGAAAAGCGTGATGCAGACTGGATATGTTTCTTGTGATGTTCTGCTTCTACTTCTCTAAAAACTGCTCTTAGCCTCAGAGATGCTAAAGTGCTTTTTGTTCTCTGCTCTTGCAGGACTGTTAAATGCACCAAACACAACTGGAAACTGAATGTGTCATCGATGGAGTATGTCAATCCACCGGACAGCTTCTTGCAGGATGAGCTTGGTGAGTTCTGACGTTGCTTCTGTTAAGTACTTGCTTTTATGTTGGCTTCACACAGGAAGAATATCGGCTGAATGATGGTTTCATTTTTACTGTGGGGTGCATGTTGGCAGAATAAACCATTAAGACCACAGCTTTGAGCCGTGAGTCTCACAGGCTTAGGATCTAGAGAATAGACGGCTTGCAGGACGCCAAAGTAGGTGCAAGAAAGTTAAAGTACTTGGTGGATGAAGTTACTTGCACAGCTCTCTAGTCCGCTGAACTTCAGTTGAAGAAAGGTTGTGATAAATCAAGCTGGTTGCAGGTCAGTGATGCTATTTATTCATATAACATTTTGTGCAACATTGTCTCCTCTGCATCTATCCCTGTGTGTTTGTGTGAATCGAGCATCTCTTTTTAATGTAGACAAGATCACATCCTGTTGAGACCAGCTACTGAAACAGTCATAACACTTCCTGGAAAGCATCCCCTGAGTGCTAGGCAGTTCATCAAATTTCATCATCTTGGCTTCCCATAATCATGAAAATGAGCTACGTGAGCTTCAACATGTGCTGCAGCAGAAAAAACTATCATGCAGCCACAGGTGGAAGGTGGAGCGTAGGGAGAGGAGCAGGGCGCAGGTGATGATGATGATGATGATCATATGGTGGCCCAGTTTCCAGTGAGACAAAAAGAGCTTCAAAGTTCAAACCACAGGTTTGTGGTTAGATTAAGTCTGCAATGTTTGTTGTCACAGAGGAAGCCAAATTGGTCCATTCAAATGCATGCAAAGCACAGGCAAAGCACAGGCAAGGCAAGGCAAGGCAAGGCAAGGCAAGGCAAGGCAAGGCAAGGCAAGGCAAGGCAAGGCAAGGCAAGGCAAGGCAAGGCAAGGCAAGGCAAGGCAAGGCAAGGCAGCTTTATTTGTATAGCGCATTTCATACACGAGGGCAACTCAATGTGCTTTACATTAAAACATTAAAAGCATTGGAGACATTCAGACAGGCATAAAAGAACACAATTAAAATGACAAATATGATAAAACAGAAAAGAAAAGGAAAATTAGAAACATATTAAAAATTACATTACATTTTTAATTTAAAGTGGGTTAAAATAATCTAAGATAGGAAGGCAGTGGCAAATAAAAAAGTCTTAGTCTTTGATTTAAAAGAGGTGAGAGTTGGAGCAGACCTACAGCTTTCAGGGAGTGTGTTCCAGATATGTGGAGCATAATGACTAAACGCTGCTTCACCATGTTTCGTTCTGACTCTAGGAACTGAAAGCAGACCAGTACCTGATGACCTCAGAGGTCGAGGTGGTTCATAAAGTAGTAGCAGATCAGCAATGTATTTTGGGCCTAAACTATTCAGTGCTTTATAAACCATCAGCAGGATTTTAAAGTATATTCTCTGACAGACAGGAAGCCAGTGTAGGGATCTAAGAACTGGAGTGATGTGGTCTACTTTTTTGGTCCTTGTTAGGACTCGAGCAGCAGCATTCTGTATGAGCTGCAGTCGTCTGATGGACTTTTTAGGGAGTCCTGTAAAGACCCCGTTACAGTAGTCTAGTCTGCTAAAGATAAATGCATGGACGAGTTTTTCTGCATCCTGCTGAGACATAAGTCCTTTAATCCTTGATATATTCTTAAGGTGATAGTAGGCGGACTTTGTAATTGTCTTAATGTGGCTGCTGAAATGAAGGTCTGAGTCTATGACTACACCAAGGTTTCTGGCTTGGTTTGAACATTTCATCATTGCAGATTGGAGCTGAGCAGTAACCTTTAACCTTTCTTCCTTGGCTCCAAAAACAATCATTTCAGTTTTTTCTTTGTTTAACTGAAGAAAGTTCTGGCTCGTCCAGTCATTGATTTGTTCAATGCATTTACTCAGTGTTTGTATGGGACTATAATCCCCTGGTGATATGGTGATGTAAATGTGTGTGTCATCTGCATAGCTATGGTATTTTATTTGGTTGTTTCTTATTATCTGACCTAAGGGGAGCATGTAGATGTTGAATAGTAGAGGCCCCAGAATGGATCCCTGAGGTACTCCACATACGATTTTCATCCGCTCAGATGTGTATTTACCTATAGACACAAAATAGTCCCGGTCATTTAAATAGGACTTAAGCCAATTTAGTACTGCACCAGAGAGTCCCACCCAGTTTTCAAGTCTGTCCAGTAGTATCTTGTGGTCAACTGTGTCAAAAGCAGCACTAAGATCAAGTGATACCAAAACTGAAATTTTGCCATTGTCTGTGTTTAAATGAATATCATTGAGGACCTTGACTAGAGCGGTCTCTGTGCTGTGATGTGATCGGAATCCTGATTGGAAGACATCAAAACAGTCATTTATCATTAGATAATTGTTCAATCGTTGAAAAACAGCTTTTTCAATAATTTTACTTAAAAAAGGGAGGTTTGATATCGGCCTATAGTTCTTCAGGAGGGGTTTAATTACTGCTGTTTTCATGGCCTGGGGGAAGACACCTGAAAGAAGAGACATGTTGACAATTTGAAGCAGATCTAAGGTCATGCAGTCTGAAACCTTTTTGAAAAATGGTGATGGTAGAATATCAAGGCAGCAGGATGAGGATTTCAAATGCTGTATTATATCTTGTAGGTTTTTGTAATTTATTGGATTAAATTGTGTCATAGTGATTGAGTTGTTTTTTGGTGGACACACAGATAACACATTCCCAGTACCTCGTACAGTAGTGCTGACTGCTTGTCTGATTTTCTGAATTTTGGCAGTGAAGAAGAATGCAAATTCATTGCAGGCCTTGGTAGATAAGTGTTCAGAGGCCACTGGCACAGGGGGGTTTGTTAGCCTGTCGACTGTAGCAAACAGGGCGCATGCATTATCTTTGTTTTTGGTGATAATGTCTGAGAAGAAGGTCTGCCTTGACTTTTTAAGTTCTAGATTAAACATGTGAAGTCTTTCTTTATAAATGTCATAATGAACCTGAAGCTTTGTTTTACGCCACCTGCGCTCAGCTTTTCGACATTCCTTTTTTTCATGTTTGACCTGCATGGTATTCCTCCAAGGCGATTTTTTCTTATTGCAGACCACTTTTACTTTAGTTGGTGCAATGGAATCAATAATATTTGTAATTTTTAAAGTGAAATCTTCTACAAGTTCATTTGCAGAGAACCTAGAGAAGGGGGTTATGGAAGAGAAAGCCTGAATAAATAATCACTGGTACTTTCAGTAATGTAACGTTTTGAGATAACCTCAGTTTGAACATTAGTGTTCACAGATAAATCACTTTCAAAGAAAACACAGCAGTGATCAGAGAGAGCAACATCAGATACCAGAACCTTGGAAATGTTTAGACCCTTGGAGATAACCAAGTCTAGGATGTGGCCCCTGTTGTGTGTGGGCTGCGTCACATGCTGAGTGAGTCCAAAGTTGTCAAGGACATAACAGTTCTTCAGTCACTCTGTCCTCAGGTTTGTCAACATGGATGTTAAAATCACCAACAATTAAAACAGAATCAAAGTCAGTGCAGATAAGAGACAGTAGTTCAACAAGGTTATCAAAGAAATCAGTACAGTATTTAGGTGGTCTGTAAATATTAAGAAATATAGACTGAGAGGATGTATTTAACTGAAGAGCCACATATTCAAAAGAAGTGAAATTTCCATAAAGCACCTGCTTGCATTTGAATAACTCATTAGAAATTATATTAACACCTCCTCCTTTTTTATGCGTTCTAGTCTCACTCATGAAAGAGAAGTTTGGAGGGCATGATTCAATGTGTACAGCTGCACTGTTATCTTGGTCTAACCAACTCTCCGTTAAAAACATAAAATTGAGATTATGTTTAATAATAAAATCATTTATTAAAAAAGATTTGCCTCCCAGAGACCTGATATTTAATAAAGCTAAGTTTAGTGAGTTAAAACCAGTTGTGTTATTTTTTACAGCTGTTTGTGGCTGACGAGGAATTGGAGCTACATTTAACAAGTTGGCAGATTTAGTCGAGTATCTTCTGTTTCTTAGCAGATTTACCCTTTTTCTATTCCCTGCCAACAGAGGAATTGAGGAGGCTACCTGAATTCCACGGGGCCCCGGCTTTTCCTGGTTGAAAACATTAATGATATCAGCTTTGAAGCCTGGACCCGGCCCATATCAGAATTGTTATGATGATGATGATTCTGAGGTGAAGGGGCTTTGTGAAGTTTCTGTGATGGTGGTTTCGGGCGCGGTGGTGGGCTGGGGGCTGGGCGATGGGGTAGATTTAGGGGAGAAAATATGGGATCTGTTTTGTTTTGTCTTGTCTCTTGTCCTTGGCCAGGGAAGCTGGTGTGTGATACACAGAGTAAAATAGGTTGGAGGTGAACACTAGCGGAACATATCATTGCCGGGCCGGGGGCGGGGCACATGACCGGGCCCTTAAAACCCTCATCGTAACATTGCTTTACAACATACATGTCCGCAACAACGGGGCTTACAAGCATTTCTACATTTTTTACACACAGTTATGTCATTTTGAAGTCAATCAAACGGACATGAAGTCCAACAAACCAAGAGAACAACAAAAACATTAGGCTACCTGGCCCCAAATAATGAAACAACACAAATTCAAAGCACTTCAGCACCACGGATAGCGACCGCATCATTCTGACACCCACTTTAACTCTTTCAGCTAATGAGGGTACAGTGGGTCTCTGTATCAACAGCTATACAGTTTAGTGAAATTGGCACAGCGGCCCACATGTTCACTTACAAACACAAAATCAATATGTACTAGGCCTACTCACCACTATTTGAAGGGCATACGACGAGCCTTGCGCTCCGCGAACTCGTCTACGATGTGCTGTATGTCCATTTTCTTTGCTCTTACATTCTCAATGGACAACATTGCAAGTCCGCTTAGTCTCTCCTGTCCCACCGTGCTCCTCAAGTGGTTTTTGATCAGTTTTAACTTGGAGAATGAGCGCTCCGAGGTTGCAACTGTGACAGGAAGAGTCAAAAACAAAAGCAGGGCGGTGCAAACCTCGCTGAATGCAGAAGTTACTGCTGGGTGGTTGACAATAAGCATTTTTGCCAGATCCGCAACAGACTTTTGCATTGGTATCTGGTCCCTGAAAGATGTTCTGAAGGAAAGCAGCTGGCCAGCGAAGCTGGGGTCGATGTCCCGACTGTAGTGCTCACTAAGCCGCAGGGCAGCTTGATGTAACTCCTCGTCCCGTGCTTGCAGCAGTGTGTTTGGGTGAATTGCCTCAAACATGTTCACAGTTCCATTCAAACTGATGAATCTTTGGGACAGTTGCTGGATGATGATGTCAAGACAGGCATTAAAGACGTTCACCCGAAAGTTGCTCTCTGCGTCAGTGAGGCGACTGTCTTCAGAAAGTTCATCAAAGTGACGCCTAACTTTTCTGGCCCTGGTTGTTTCAAACTGCGTTTGACTTCCCCATTTAGTAGCTAGAGCAAGAGTGGCAGACTTAGCCTCATCAAATTGCTCTCTAAACTCCATCAACACACTGATGGCGTTTTTCAGTAGAGTAGATGCTTTCAGAATATCCGCGTCCTTAGCTTGCAGTAACTGTGAGGCAGCGTTTATACATTCCAGAATCTTGGTTTGCATGTTGACCAGAAATATGAAAGAAAAGTTGCTCATGGCATTCTTGAGCGCACTTGCTTCACCACGCTCATCTTTTTTGTCACTGGTCAGGGATATTTTGACGAGGGCTCTCATAATGTCTCCATATCTGTGCTTTAAAGCAAAAAGCACATCATGTCGAGAAGACCAGCGAGTGGGACAGAGGCGTTTTAATGTGACATTTCTGCTCTCTGGCATCATTAACTTATCAAGGAGCGCCCATCGTTTGATGCTGTGACCAAAAAAGTTGTACAGCATCTCTACGGTGTCATAGAACTGCTTCACTCCAGGGACGTTTTTAACAGAATCGTTGAGAGCTAGATTGAGATTATGAGCAGCGCAATGAACATAGCGGGCAAGGGGCTCCTTCTCTGTTATTCTTGCCTGCACGCCTGAATACACACCACTCATATTCGCGGCCCCGTCATAGCCCTGTCCGCGGCACTTTGACAGATCTATTCCATTTTTCTCTATTGAGCCCAGGATTTGGTTTTCAAGCTCTGAAGCTGATGAGCCCACAGTCGCTTCAAAACCCATAAACACTTCATTAATTTTGATATCTGTTGCGATATCCCTGTCGTTCTTAACAACAGTCACATAACGGTAAACCTGGCTCAGCTGGTCTATCTTTGACACATCTTGAGTTGTGTCCATGATAATGGAATAAAACGGGGCTTCGTTTATTTCATTAATTATGCCACCCTTAACACGTTGAGATAATATGTAAATAATCTCATCTTGAATCTGGTGACTTAGGTATTTCACTGACCCTTCTGGTCGGTTGATTAGCTCTTTCAAAACAGGGTCGTAGCGAGCTAATAATTCGATTATTGACAAAAAGTTGCCAGCATTACCCTTGCCAAGAATCTCCCTGTGCCCCCTGAATGCCAGGTTGCACGAAGCCAGTGTAAGAGTCACGTTTACAATGCGCTCCACGACCTGTCTCCAAAACAAGGCTGCATTACGCACATTCTTCTCCATTTCGGCGTCTATCGTGCCGTTGAGTTTCCACTGCTCATAGACTATGCATGCACCAAGATGTATTTGCGTGGATTCATGCTTCTCAATTTTGGCAGAAAGATGTTTCCAGTCTCTTATTCCGTTTACCCATGCGTTACTGTAGTAAGGGGCATTTCGGTTTGCAAAAAGCCAGCAAGGCTCACAGTAACAGCAGTCTAATTTGGGGGAATAGCACATCCAGCTGCGGGGAAGCTTCATCCCAACTTTAGTGGTAGAGGTGTAATAACTTTCAGAAAAACACTGATTGTCTTTATCAGTGGGAAATGGACCTTTGGGTCTGCATGGGCCCATCTTAAGGATGTATCTTTTAATGTTGGCGTCCAGGATGTTTTCAGAAAAATTGGCCCGATCAGTCGGAAAACCCTCCGGAGAAGGGATTTCATCCGCCGTGATCTGCGTGTCACCTGCAGCGTGAGGAGGAGACCTGCTGCTGCTTTCATTTCCAGTTTCCAGCGCGAGTGAGGAGGGGGGCTGCTGGTCAGCTACTAGGTCTGGCTCTACCCTGGAGCAGCTAGCAACTGCTGAGTCCGTAACATCACCGCTATACAGCCGAGAGAGAAAGAAGGGGATATAAGCTAGGTGGCTGGGCTACTACAATAACAATCAACAGTTTACAACTAACTCACACATTGTTTAGACTGTAGTGTAATGATTGTTAGATTGCTACCTGTAAATCTGGCTCCCTGACTGTGCTGCCAGTATTGGCGGGCCTGAACCGCTGCCAACAACGCCAGGTTCATCTCCAGTAGGACGAACAAAATATGTGTCCAGTTTTTGTAACTTGCTTTTTCCTTCTTCTCTTTTTTCCTTTTCTTTGCGCTTTGTCGCTCCACTTTTATGTTTATACAAATTGCCACTCATGTTTGGTTTATCAAAATGCTCCACCTAGCTTGCACTTTGTTGACAAGTGACGGATGATGACGTTGGTGGACGATTGATGACGTTTGGGTTGATGACTGTTTTACCCAAAATACACTGGGAGAAAATATCTGAGATCCACTTGTAAATTCAAACAGTGAGAATGAAAGTGAATCCAGTCATGCAGCAGACATTTTATTCAATATTTTACACTCAACTACACGACTCAAGTCAGTCTTATAGTTAGGTTTTAACCAACCATGACTTATCCTGAATGGGGAAACCTATATAAGCCCACACACACTGACACCACAGCTCTGCTCAAATTTTAAAACATATCCAGCTCTACCAATGGAGCTCATAGCACCATTGCCGAGTCCGCCCGCCCGCGGGAGGGGCCCGCCTCCCCCAGACCCCCGGGCCTGCCTCCCCGGGCCCCCCTCCACCCCGGGCCGGGGGAGCGCCGCCCCCCCATAAGCTCCGCCCCTGGAGGTGAACAATCTTACTCCTGACTTGTTGAGGCAAAATCCATCTGCCTTAAAAAAGTGTCTACGTTCCCAGAAAATATTAAAATTGTCAATAAAGTTCACTGATTGAGCAGCACATGTAGCTTTGAGCCATTTGTTCAAAATCAACAGCCTGCTGAATCTCTCGTCCCCTCTTCGGACAGTCGGTAGGGGGCCACTGATAAACACCACAGTATCAACAGATCTGACTTTGTGCAGCAGATCAGTAAAATCTTGTTTCAATACCTCAGATTGTTGCTTCACAACATCCAAGGCCCCAGTGTGAAGAATGAGTGATTTCACCGTTGTGTGGTCAGCAACAATGTCCAGAATTTTGACATAGATGTCAGAGACCGAATCGTTGGTGAAGCAGAGGACTTTGGTGTTTCTCTTGCCACAGAGGCTACTGACCTCTTTCACGGAGAATATTGGTCTTGGATAAATGGACAAACAAATGACCTCAAAGAAGGCCTATGTTGCTCTGCAAATACTAGAATTACAAAAGGAGACACAGAGATGAAGGATGCTGTTGATTGCAAAAATGCAACAACCGAAACTATTTCCATTTTAAGGTCAGGTTGCAAATTCAGAAGTGCAGCAATGGAAATGTGTTGCCAGTAAAATATGTTTTGCAAAATAAGCAACAGATATGGAGCGCTCTGTTTAGCCACAAGACTCTGTTAACGGAAACAGAAGTTTCACCCTGCAGAACATATAAGCTGTTGGTATTCCTGTGCTTCCCCACCCTATTTTTAAATAACACAACAGCAAAAAGACTAATACGCTGAAAGAGCAGAAGCAGAAAAAACACTTCTTTTTTCTATGAAGTTCAAAAACGGATTATTCAAATAGAGTCTGGTTCCTTGAAATAGAGTTGTTAGTCGTTAGAGGATCTTGCCTCATCAGAAGAACAGTTATTTCTCAGGACCCTGTTCAGTTATGTTGCAAGACAGTTTGGAAAAAATGGCAAGAAACCCTTCAAAGGCAAAATCATCATTCTGGAAGACATCTCACGACCCCCCATTTGTGTCTTGCGACCCCCCAGGGGGTCTCGACCCCCACTTTGGGAACCCCTGAACTAGAGGACCTTCTTTGATAAGTCCTTATCATGCAGCAGTTACAGCCTGTCAGAGGGAGTTAGTTGAATTAATCCTTTTAAACCTACATGTATTGTTTTTCATAGGAGCCTACAGCTTTAATGAAATCATTCCAAATTAAATATTCTTATTTTTGTGAAAGCCAGAGTAAAAAGTTGGTGTTTTATTTGTGCCGAGAAGAGTTACTCCTTCTTCTTGACTGTCAGTCTTATAAATGTTATTTCACACACAGAGGTGGAGACGTTGGAGGATGGAGGGCTTCAGCTGGTCGAGTTAAGCCCTGTTGACCCCTGGCTGACTGACCCACGAGAGCCTCAGGAACTCCAGGAAGGAGAAGTGAAAGTATGAACTCCTACCATCCGTCCATTTCCTTTTATTGTTATTGCGGCACCATCCAGGTCTCCTGAACAAAGTTACTGTGATGGATCACCTTATTACGATCAGCCAGGTTAAAGTCAGGGCAGTGTTAATTTCGTCAACGAAATTATGACGATAAATGTTCTTCAACGACTAATTTTTTCATGACGAAAATGAGACTATGACGAGCTAAACTGCATCACTGATAATAAAAACTAAGACGAACGTAGATTTTGATTTCGTTGACGTTGACGAGACGAAAACATTAGTGGCGGATCATCGGACATTCAAAATCCATGTTTTCCCCACTGTGCGTCTAATCTTTAGAAATAAAAGTGATTCATTCCTGTGTTATTAGAGTTATTATTTGAGGGGCTCAGTGTTAGCTTGGTCTCTACCTGCAGCAGGTGTGCTTCATGAACCAGCTCTCCTCACCTCCATGCATCTGTCTCATCTTCATTCAGGATTTTTTACCCCAGGTGTGCGTTAGTAACAAAGACGCAACCGGGGGATGTCTGTTTACTATTTGACGTTGTCAATAGACGTTGATCACCGTGAAAAGCTCCGCGTCTACAGAATGATTTATCCCAGTTTGGTGAAACATTAGACACATTTAGTAAGTTTTGATGAACTCCTTGTTGAAAGATGCAGATGCATTTCAGAGTGCCGTGAACTGACCGGATAGGACATGGTGGCGAGGGCGCTCCTCAGTGTGCGACTTGTGTAGCTTACCAGCGTGAGAGTGTTTTTTGAGTGTTGTAAGTGTTTAAACTTGCATGTCAAGCACCGATTCGAAAACATCAACTATGAATCTGTCTGTGGACCTATTTATGCTGCTTTGTGCACTATTTTGTGGACTTTACACCAGTTTGGAGGTTGGATATGAAGTGGGTACCTGTTATGGTGCCTTTACTGGGAGAATCATCTTAAGTCGTGAGTTTCTCCGGTCATTTCGGTCCACCATGGATGGTGTTGCCCCGGTGAATATTCCACCAGAGCTTCGCAGACCGATCGCTAAATCCACACGTCGGAAAAGAGGGAGAAGAGGTGGGTTGCGTTGGAGACTCGAGAACATGAGCCCCCATGATTACTGCAAGCTACCTGCCCTTCCTTCAGTTCTCCTTTCTAACGCTCAGTCTATCCGCAACAAGTTAGATGAGCTGGAAGCCTGGGCAAAATTCAGACATGAAGTGAAGGACACTTGTTTACTGGTCTTCACTGGGAATTGTGTTTGATTCCAAACTGAAGTTTGATGTCAACATAGTGTCTATTGTCAAAAGATGCCAGCAAAGGATTTACCTGCTGAGGAAGCTGAACTCTTTTAATGTCAGTAAGAGGATTTTAAGGAACTTTTATTGTTCTTTTATTGAAAGCCTTTTAACCTTTTCTTTTATCTGCTGGTTCAAGGGCTTACCCATCAAAGAGAAGAACAGCCTGCAGAGCATTCTAAAAGTTTGCTCCATGATTACGGGAATTAAACAGTGAGACTTGTGTTCCCTCTGGGAGAACCAGGTGCTGAAGAAAGCAAAAGACATTATCGGCCAGCCCTTACATGTCCTTCGTACCGAGTTTGTGCTGATGCCTTCAGCTCGCCGTTTTTATGATCCCGTGAGGAGAACTAATCGGTATTCAAAGTCTTTTATCCCGTCTGCTATCGGGCTTTTAAACTCAGAGGGCAGTCTTTCTAGTCATTTTAAATAACATTGGTATGACAAGAGATTATATTGTCTTTTAATCGTTGTCGTATTTTACTGTTATTTATTTATTACGTTAACTTATGTTGTCCTCCACAGACCCTCTAGTCCCATATACAGACCTTGACTTGTTACTTGTAGCATGCATATATGATGGATGTGTTGTAGATGTTAAATGTTGTATGGTTGTTGTATGGTAAGCTATAAACGAATTGCCCTTCTTGGGATCAATAAAGTTGTCTGAATCTGAATCTGAATCTGAATCAGACTGACTGTCCAGTGCCTCTGTCGCTGGGAGGTGCATTCAGGGACCGTCGTAAATGTGCAATACAGCCCTTTCATGGCATTTTTCTGTGAATCTAGAGAATCAAGATACATTCACAGAGGTCAAATCAAGAATGTTTTCTTTTGACATTTTAGCAAAGACAGGCTTAATTATCTAACTTAAAATGTTTTGAGTTTCCGCCGTTTAAAACTAGACTAAAATGTCTTGAGTTTTCGTTGACTAAAACTAAACTAAAACTATAAAGGGCTGAAAGGACTAAAATGTGACTAAAACTAACAGGCATTTTTGTCTAAAGACTAAGACTAAACCTAAAATAGCCACCAAAATTAACACTGAGTCAGGGAAATGTCAGCGTCTAATTTGCAGTGTGACAGATCAACACATCACTCTTACTGATGTGATATTTTGAGTTTATGTTCAACATCATAAACTGAGTGTATGTTAATTATGTAATACAATCAATAATATTGAAATATATCAATCCTTTTCCTTTTAAACGATTTAATTTCAGGGCGCTGGTGGCCTAGCGGTCTACGCGCCCCACATACAGAGGCTATGGTCCTTGACGCAGAGGTTCAACTCCTGGCCGTGACCATTTGCTGCATGTGATCCCCCACTCTCTACTCCCCACATTTCCTGTCTCTCTTATCATAAAGGCAAAAAGCCCCAAAAATATAACTTATAGAGAATAAGAATATGAATAATAAAAATGTAATTTCCAGCACAATTGGTCACAAAAATATTCACCACAATGCAGAGTATGAAGTGTTAGATAGTCACACACCCACAGTCAGCAACCAAGCGACAATCTCCGATCTTAAAATATGAAGTCCATGCGGAAGTGTTATAAACTGCAAATCATTGAGGATCCGCTTGAGGCTGGCTGCAGAAACACCAGAAACCACATACACACCCATTTAAAAAAGATGATCTTTGCAGCAGAAATAAACATGTTTACAGCATAGTTCAAAAAACGGCTTGGCTCTACGTAGCTAATTTCTCTATCAGCACACACTGTACGAAGGTGAATTTTTTCTAACGCAACGGTTCAGAAGATATTAAGATTATGAGTTTTTGCCCAAATAAGGACATGACTGACTTGACTGACAGGCGGGAACACATAGTTGTTGGCTAGGAGGCTTAAACTCCGCCTCTTTATGTCATACTTTTGACTGGTTGAGTTCCACATTACCAATATGGCTGCCACCGCTGATTGGCTTCAAAACAGCGCTCAGGAACAGATGGGTGACGTCACGGATACTACGTCCATTATTTATAGAGTCTACGTCAGCGACCCATCCATTGAGAAGACTGAGGTGCACAAGTACCTCAGCACCACTATCAACAACACGCTCACGTTGTCAAATGACAGTGAAATGATCTTTTCAAAATGTTAGCAACGTTTAAAGTTTAAGAAGCGCTCAAAACAAAATCATTACAGAAAGCAGTACAATCTTTGGACTGGACCTGAAGCCACCAAGCAGCATCTACAGCAGGACTACAAATAAAGGACTACAAATAGCCTCACACACAGGATCTGTAACTGCGTCCTCAGCTATTTAGCTTCAGGACGCAGTTACAGATCCTCCAATTTAAGACTAAACATGCCAGCTTTCATCAGACTAATTAAGAACTAGTTTGACCCACTTCAAATGCTTTAATTCATTGACTTTTTCCTTACTAGTGACTTCTCAAACTGCTTCCTTGTTTAAAGCTGCACATGTTGTCTGCTTTCATTGTTTGTCTGTCTTTGTGTCGTGTTTGTTCCAATGCTTTCACTCAAACCACGTCCCAAATGGATGAACAACGCTCTTTGAAGTTGAAGTCATTTGATTTTATTTTGACGCACAGGTAACCTACTTGACCCACGCCTGCATGGAGCTGCAGCTGGGCCAGAAGCGGTTCATGTCCGATCCCTGGCTGATGGGTCCCGCGTTCGCTCGTGGTTGGTGGCTTCTCCATGAGCCTCCAGAGGACTCTCTGGATCGGCTGTGTGCAGCGGATCTGGTCTACATCAGTCACATGCACTCTGACCACCTCAGGTAAAGTATACACAGACACGCTCATGATCACCTCTATTTGTTCATGACGCTCCCTTTTTCTTCTTTGTGTCATTCTCATCTTTTCTCCCTCTCTCTCACTCTGACTCAGGTGAGGACAGAGAGCTTCACATGTCGACATTTTAAATCTGGTCTGGGCTTGTCTCTGTCTGTGTCAAGCAAACATTTGCATGCTGTTGGACTGTGGATGATTGTTTCAGGAGCCTGGTGGATTATATTTGTCTCTATTTGATGTATTTTCTGTGATCTAGGTTCAGATTTGAGACTAGTATGATCGTTTGAAACATCTGAACTTTACCCCTGAACTAGGGACTTTACCCCTGAGCTACATGCGTTTCGAGCAGAGGAACCAGGATCTAAATTTAGTTCAGGTGTCGTTAATCTCTCCCCTGAAAAGCCCCTGCTTGGGGGGTAGTACTTTTTGGGACTTTTGGGGGGCAGGGCCAGCAATGCTGAACGTGTCTGATTGGTAGATTAACCGCAGTGTTTTTATTCCGAACTGCCATCCACAATAACATCACACACATCTGTGATTCACTTGATTTATCTTTCTTTCATTAGTTTTTATTTGTTCTATCTTCTTTGTATGTGTGTGTACTTTTCAAAAGAAGAAGCTGTGATTCACTTGATTTAGCAGCTTGTAACAGTAGTCTTCTCTCAGCCCACCGTGAATGCGTCTCTCCCGGTGTTACGGTTTTAAAAGTGACCCTGTAAATTGGAGACCTTCAGCTGAACGTGTCAGTGTTTGTGGAGTTTACACAGCTGTTGAAATACAGAGGGAGTTCCTGGGATTGCAAACTAGTTTAGTTTTTATTAAGATTTCAAAATATCCTCATCAGATATTTAATGATCGTCTAAAGACGTTTATGAGGGATGCATCCGGCTGAAAGTCGGCAGTTAACAGGGTCGCTGTTTAAACCAAAACACCGGCGGATCTCCGCCACAGCTTTTTGAGTTAAAAAGGATTTTAAAGTCGTGTTGAAACGTCTTTGCTACTCGCGCTTATCTCCTCTCACATGTTGATTGAGTGAATCCATCTGTGCTGAAATATAGCACGATCTAAAACAGCCCGATCTGAGTCTCTTTATGCTAACAGGCTAACTGTTGTGTTGCTCATAATGATACCTGCCTGTCCGTCTGCTTCTATGTTGTCATCTGTGATGACTGGCATTCATCTTTGTTTTGCTGCCCTCTACTGGTCTGGTGGTGTAGTGCCTTTACTTTTTATTTCCTCCATACATCACTGGCCTGATTTGCACAATCTACCTGGGTCTTCAGCCCGCGGTCGAAACACAGACAACAATGGGGGTACAGGAACCTTTTAGTTCAGGGGACCCTTGGTCAAAATGCACCTTTAGTGACGCCTGACATTGCCACTTTTAAATTTCCCCATAGCACCAAACATGAGAGGTAAACTAGTTTGAACTACCTAAAGGAATATTATGAGTTGCTCCATTCTTGATATAATGCTCTGTTTTTGCTGTAAGTCATTCTAACTTTAGAGCAAGTCTACTTTTATCTCACTCACTTATTTCCTTCCTCTGCATCCGTCCTCTCTGCGGCTCCTCTGTGTGTATATCTGTCTGAATCACTTGCTATGCTGATGCCACTAAAGATTTGACTGGCTCATCTGCATCATGTGTGATGATATACAACAAACATACTGGTTGGTGATGGCAAGAGAAGGGGTTTACATTAGATTCCGCCAATGGCAAGGAAAGCTTTGCTGGTAAGAACAGACAAGCTCACCAAAATTTGACATCAGGTCCAGGTACTGACTCCTAAAAGGATGGCATCTTTGTCAGGATCAGGACCATCTCTGTTTTTTTGGGCGCCTGGAATGTTATCTGTTGCACTCGTTAGGATTTCATTTGTCCACAGAGAGATGTGCTAACCTTCTCCCTAACCAGCAAACATCACTTATTTTGTTGCATTTTGCTGCGTCTGCAGTAAGGGCCTTCTTCTTTCTAATCCTCTCCCTCCCTGCTTGTTCAGAGGGGGAACTACTTCAAATTTCACACTAACACAAGTGCACTGTATTAAAAGTGGCATTTTTTCACTCCATTATTTCTCAGTGAGAGTTTAAAGTCTAATCTAAAAGCCGTGCAGTCTACTTGCTGAAATGATGCAGCCACCTAACACAACTTTTCCCCCTGACCATCCAAGCAAATGCAATCATCATTCTGGGAGACCACAGATTGTAACTTCAGTTGCCAAAATTGTACACCTTCTTTTTATAATCATGTATATTAATGTGGTTTTCATACAGGGATCTGAACTGTTCTGCTTCTTTTCCAGCTTCCCCACGCTGAAGGTCCTCTCAGACCGGAGGCCAGATATGCCCATTTATGTCGGTGACACATCGAGACCCGTCTTTTGGTTAGTAAAGTGATGAAGCTGTGTAGAATCGTATATGTATCTAATTAATCTTAATCTTAATAAATCTTTAAAATTATGATTTGTAATCCAAATGTGTCTCTCTCTCTTCGTTTGTTGGTCTTGACGCAAAAGGTATTTGGAGCAAAGCCAAGTAAAGCTGACCAACATCAACGTTGTTCCTTTTGGCATCTGGCAGAATGTGAGTCAATGCTGCTCACACATGGACACTTTAAATAATAAGACGTGATTACGGTGGCCCTGAAGGTCAACTGTGCACACCTTTAATGACTGCTAAAAACATTTAAATAAATACCTAAAATATGTCACTGTTTTACTCAGTGCCAAAAACTTTTCAGTTAACGCAAGATTAATAATCTTGTAAAAAAAATGTTTTCGTAAAATGTTATTTGTTTCATGAAATGAGTTTGCATGTTGGTGCAGTTGACCTTTCAGGCCACCGTATGTAATGCATTTATATACTACATATATTAAAACAGCAACACATAAATAACCAAACTTCTATCATGAATAATACTCAGTGGCGGAGCCAGGGGGTGGCCATGGCCACCTCTGAAAACTAATTGGCCAACCCTGTGGCCACCCTGAAATTCTTAAACATGATTGGCTTTTTGCCATGGCAGAGGCATTACTCATATTCAAATCAGCTATTGCGTTTCAGCAAGCTGCAGAGACAGTAGTTTCTGTGGATTTGAATATTATTTTTGTTGATGCTTTGACTTTGGATAATCATCTTCATTTTGAGTCCTTAAAGAGTTCAGTTCAGCAGATCTACAAAAATGTGACCTTTCTTAAATATAATTATTATAAGTAACCCTCCTAGGTTTGGGGTAAGCCCCTAATATTTTCCACGCCTGGCCACCACTTCAATAGTCAGAGCCCCAGTTGGGCCACCCAAGTCAAAACTGTGTGGCTCTGCCACTGCTAATACTGTCATTGATCACTAACCTGTCCTGTGGCGCCCGACAGATTGACGAGCACCTGAGATTCATGATCCTGATGGACGGTGTACATCCTGAAATGGACACCTGCATCATCGTTGAATATAAAGGTGCATGACTTTGGAGGATTTTCCTATTTTAAAAACAGTCACTTAGTATTGTTGTGATACTGTATCAAGTTTCAAACCTTTTTCAATGTGAAGGATAATGTAGAGTTCGCTGGTGGTCCAGGCAGGTTTCTATTTGGCAGAACAACCAGCTGACTACACATTATCCTGCTGACTATCTAGCTACTACCTAAACGTGCAAACAAGTATTGATCTCAAGATTTTTCATTTTAAATTATATATATATTTTTATTTTGTCTTCAGGTCACATGATCCTGAACACTGTGGACTGCACCAGACCGAACGGGGGCAGACTGCCAGAGAAAGTGGATCTAATGATGAGCGACTTTGCTGGGGGGGCATCTGGATTCCCCATGACCTTCTGTGGAGGGAAATACAGCGGTGGGTTCCCTTCAACTCACACACCACAATACAGCAGAGTTCAAATCTGCTGGAAGTGTCATTATAAAACTGAAACACAGAGGTTGTTAGGATTTGATAGTTTGTACTGTGAACTGAAATGTAGTGGCTGGAAGAAGCATAGATCTTTTGATTTGGATTGTAGCTCTGATACCTGCATCATGATTCCAGTTCGGCTGGTTTTACAAATATTTGTCATATGATAAAATAAATGTCAGATTACCTACGTAAAGTTCAGTAAATGCCAGGGAGTCACCGTTGACTGCCAAACTAAATATTTTGTTGGCAGCTCAGTGCCACAGTGGTGCGGGTGTGATGTGTGAACGTTGTGTTCGAGCAATAAATGTTTATTTGATCTGAAGATCTACTAAAACTTTATAATTATCTAAGTTCATGTCAATAAACCTCCCTTTTTTTCCCAAAGAAGACCCCTTAATTGACATATTATACCACACACCACCATCTGAGAATAGCTTTAGATATTTTTATCACAGAAACATGAATCAAAGTTTCAAGATTTAAGATTCAAGAAAGCTTTATTGCCAAGTGAGCTTGCACACAACAATTTGACGCCGTGATTGGAACACTGGTACTTAACTAGACAGTAAGGACAATAAATATAGAAACCTAAAATCTAATATAAAAATTCTAAATAAAAATACTATCTGTACAAAGAAAGGTGTAGAAGTACTTTTAAAGACATGCAATAAGTTAAATTAGCCTAAGCCAGAATGCACATGTAGTAGATGAATATAATAATAAAATATGTTATGGAATAAGTTACAATATTGCACATGGTTATTGAGGTATTGCACATTTATGTGATATATCACAGGAGTCTTTAGTGGTTTACAGTTTGATTGTTCATGAGGGACACGGCCTTAGGGAAGAAGCTGCTCCGGTGCCGGGATGTTCTGGTGCTGAGTTCTGAAGTGCCGGCCGGAAAGCAGCAGGTCAAAGAGGTGGTGACCTGGGTGAGAGGGGTCTGTGAGGATTTTGCCTGCCCCTTTCCACATCCGGGAGGAGTACAGGTAAGGAGGGAGGCCAGGGGGGTGCCGATGACCTTCTCTGCAGTCCTGACTGTCTGTTGCAGCCTCCTCATGTTTGATTTGGTAGCAGAACCAAACCTGACAGTGAGGGATGAGCTGTCTGTCGTTGTGTTACTTAAAGATAAAACTGCCTGGAACTTCCACTAACCTCTCACAGTCCCTGGACTCCACTTTGAGAACCTCTACTAGAAACCTTAACATAAATATAAGATAAATCCAACCCCGTTTCTTACAGCTCTTGACAGCTTGAAGTGGTTCTTTGTGACAGCCATTACTGCTCGCACCTTCTGCTAGCATGGTCTTGGCTGCGTCTCTGTAGCAGCATGCTGTGTTAGGTCATGCTCACGTCTGCGTCCTATTGAGGAGAAACCTGATGGCTTGAGGCACAGAAGGCTTTTGTTGTGTTGCTGCTGACAAGTTTAACCCTGACTTTATTGCAACTGCACAACACCATCCAAGAATGGAACTTATTCCTGCAGGATTTAGTGCTACAGGTATATCTGATGCACGTCAGGGGGGCACTTGATTGATGTGACGAGAGCATGAAGTGTAATCTAGTTTGAAATACCATTAGCAACCCTCCTGTCACAGCCATCACACCTCTTTAAGGGTCTTAATCCTTCGTCACAAGATGTTCTTGAGAATTAGGGCTTCTACCGCAAAAAAGACCTTCAGCTACGATCCCTTGGAACAGTTTCGATGACGCGTTTGTCTGTTTTCAGACTCCTGGAAGGCAGAATTCATCAAGAATGAAAGGAGGAAGCTGCTGAACTACAAAGCTACACTGGTGAAGACCCTGGAGCCAAAGATCTACTGCCCGTTTGCTGGCTACTTTGTGGAGGCTCATCCGTCAGACAGGTGAGGGTTTGTAAAGAGAGGCTGGCGAGGGTTTGTTCAATACCTGGGGATGATTAATAATTCACAGTCAAGAGGAAATGTGTTGGATGAAAATGCAGCTGATGAACCTTTATCCTTGGGTTTGTGTTTGACTTGGTTTAGAGTTGAACTTGATATGCAGGAATAACTTAGTCATCTTATTGACTTTGACACTACTCTGTGTGTGTGTGTGTGTGTGTGTGTGTGTGTGTGTGTGTGTGTGTGTGTGCGTGTGCGTGTGTGTGTGTTTGTGCCTGTGTGCGTGTGCGTGTGCGTGTGTGTGTGCTTGTGTGCCTGTGTGCGTGTGTGTGTATAGATACATCAAGGAAACAAATCACAAAAACAGTGCAGAGGACCTGAACGCACTCATCAACAAGCTTGCACCAGAAATCAAGACTTGGACACCAAAGCCAGGCGCTGTGCTGGACCTCGGCCTTGCTCTGAGAGACCCCACTAACAGGTTACCGAAGTACTATGTCTCTCTCTCTGTGTGTGTGAGTGTGGTTGTACATTACATATGAGGTGCAATCACTAAATCCATCCATCCATCCATCCATTTGCTTCCACTTATTCGGGGTCGGGTCGCGGAGGTAGCAGTCCAAGCAAATTGACCCAGACATCCCTCTCCCCAGCAACACTTTCCAGCTCCTCCTGGGGAATGCCGAGGCGATCCCAGACCAGTCAGGAGATATAATCCCTCCACCGAGTTCTGGGTCTTCCCTGGGGCCCTCCCCCAGTTGGTCGTGCCCGGAACACCTCTAAAGGGAGGCGTACGGGAGGCATCCTTATCAGATGCCTGAGTCCCCTCAGCTGACTCCTTTCGGCGCAACGGAACAGCGGCTCTACTCCGAGCTCCCTCCGGATGTCTGAGCTCCTGACCCTCTCGCTAATGCTGAGCCCAGACACCCTTCAGAAGAAACTCATTTCAGCTGCTGGTATCCACAATCTTATCCTTTAGGTCATGACCCACAGCTCATGACTATAGGTGAGGGTTGTAACGTAGACCGACTGGTAAATTGAAAGCTTTGCCTTCCAGCTCAGCTCCCTCTTCACCACAATGGTCTGGTACAACGCCCGCAACACTGCTGACGCTGCACCAATCTTCCTGTCGATCTCACGCTCTATTTTACCCCCACTCACGAACAAGACCCCGAGATACTTAAACTCCCCCACTTACAAATCAAATTGTTGCACGCTTGTCTGATGGATTTAAACTCTCTGCAGATCTGTTTCTGCTGTGCAGCAATAATCGCCTTCCTGAGTTTCAGCCATGAACTCATTTATGGTTGCAGCTTCTATAAATCTCATTACAACATCTTGATTCACAATTTCCCATAATCCACACATCTGTGTTACAGGAGGTGTTCCTTTCATCATCTGTCATGCCGAGTGAAGTTATTGAGCTCAGGGCTGTCTGGGAATCAGATTTCACCCTCATGATTATCAAGGCAAAACAAAAATATATGATGACTGTGGTGGAATTCATCAATAAACTGGACAGTGAACACGGAAGACTCAGGAGACTCTGATGGCTTACGTTGTAACATACGTAGGCAGGAGAGTGCAGTGCAATGCCAAGTCAGTTCTGTCAGACAATCCCTCAGGCGTGGTATTTTATCCCCAAAGACGACATGAAGCTAGATACCCATATTTGGGCAATAAGAAACAAAACACTTGGGAAGAAAGGCGGTGCTCTAGTCTGGAGACACTAAGTCGGTGAACAACATAGACAAAGACAGGAACAGAGAGAAAGACCTTGATTACTACAGTGACCCTGTCTCGTCTACAACCCAGTACCCTCGGCTGACATTGGAAGGAAGTTACTCTGCCCGTGACACTCAGACTAGAAAGATAAAAAAGTTTCTTACATACATATATAAGACTATGAAAATTCCACAACAATGACGGTATTTATGGAAAAAAATTAGGCAACACCAAGGCAGGGTGGAGCGACACGTTACTTCATAAAAGTGCAATTAACTTACTTGTAGAAACGTGTCAACGTTTGTTATGAATTGTCGCTGTAAAACAGATTTATTGATTGATCTTCCATTTCTAATGATGTTTAAAGTTATGTTTTGTCACCAACCCTGTGACAGGAACCTCGAATGAAGTGAAAACTCACTGTGTGCTTCTCGATATTAATAAACATCCTGTATTTTTTGCAAAAGACAAATAACCTTTAAAGTGGTGCGGAAACTTTTTTTTAGCTAGGGTAGAGTACCTCGCTTTCATCTGTCATCTCCTCACCCGGGACTTCCACCAGATCTGTGTCCGGTCTGTCTCCGATCCGCTGCAGTCCGGCTCTGTGCTCTCTTGT
This sequence comes from Notolabrus celidotus, assembly GCF_009762535.1. Classification (NCBI taxonomy): domain Eukaryota; kingdom Metazoa; phylum Chordata; class Actinopteri; order Labriformes; family Labridae; genus Notolabrus; species Notolabrus celidotus. The sequence continues at coordinate 22,637,637 of NC_048292.1, forward strand.
CTGTCAACACCCACCGGTTGTTTTTTCAGAACGCAGCACAGAGCAGGACAGCCAGACAGCCGATGTTATGTGACCGAGGTTTTCCTGCAGTAATCACTGAATCAAGGATTCTCCTCCTCTCCTCATTCGCCTCTATCTTACAGATTTTGCAGTTTTAGGATCACAGACAGCCCTCACAATATGCATAGATTACTCAAGGTGTCTTGATTACTAGTCTCTTACAAATTAGGCTCTGCAGAAGGTCGACTTACTTGGTGAGAACAATGTTGTTATGCACCAAACTACATCAAAGAAAACAGTGATAACCTTAAACCCTTATACTTCTGCACATAAGAAGACCTGTGTGTCCTAAATGTAACCTCACTCATGTTCCTTCACTGCTCTATCAAACATAGTGCGGCCATCACCGACCCCCCAGCCGGTGCAAAAATCTACAAGGACAGCTGGGATTTCGGCTTGTATGTGGATGAACTGAACAGTACCATCCACTGTGAGATATTTAAACATCAGAGCTGGATCCAGTTTTATTACAAGTGGGCAGGCTTTAAGAACTACAACCTTGTTGTGCGGGTAAATAAACCTGAGAAGCAGGATCATCTTTGGTTTTTCTATTCTTTGCACTGAACCGGCTCTAAGAGTGGTTCTAACCTTTCGTCTGGATCAGGGAAGTGCACAGACATTTCAGGGGGAAGGGACTCTGCCTTTAATGAAGAACATAAATGTTGTCACGGGGGCCCATATATTGTTCTGCTGTGTTCCATGTTTGAAAACTGTAAAGAGGTTTCACAAAGTGGCACTTCTCGATAGTTAAGCTACTGAAGAGACAACACAGAGGCTTCTTTTGAGTTGTTGATAAATGAAGGGAATAAGGACATGAGGAAGATGTTTTAGATGACCAAGTTTCAGTCAAACCTGGAATACAGCAGTTAATTCAATAACTACACTTTGGCTGCCTCCCTTGAGCATGATACGAGACAAACTGGCCTCATGTGATTATGGGGAATACCTAGTAGTCTAATTCTGTCTGTATTTTCCTTTGCATTATTGTCCCTTCCCTTATTATATGCATGAAAAAACACTGCTGATAGTAACTTTATACCCCTAAAAAACGGGCTGATCAAACCCCCTAAAGGGTCTTTCTGTGCACATCCCTGTGAGACACTGAGCTGTGTTCTTCCTAAGGAGAAGAGTCCTGGCAATGACTTCAGTCCAAGCCAGAGATTTCTGCTGCTGCTGCTCACTTTCTGACACTTTTCTCTCGTCTGATTTTCAGATGACTACTCTGGATAATTCGCCGTTCTTGCTTTTAACATTTCTACAAAAACTCTCTCCAAAACAACAGAAGTCACACAAAGCGTAACTCTCTCTAAACACCCACAGGGTGGGTTTTTCCCTTACACATTCAAGGCTATTTTTAGGTTCTCATCATCACTCTGCACACAGAGAAACAGACACGAGAAACTAGTGTCATTGGATAGTTTAAAAAAGTGCTCTGTATACCCAGAGCAGCCCAACGTATTAGTTAAATCTAATCATTATGATATCATAGTATTAACGGAAACATTTAGTGCCCTTATTTAGCTTCTTACTCCTTCTTTTCACAGTGAACTAATTTAGGGAGCGGTGGACGACTGTTTCCAAAATGCCTCGATCCTTTCCCCTAAAAACGATTTGAAAGTTGTTAATCAAATGTTCCGGAACAAGTCACATCAGGTAGAAATAGTTTGAGACTTGCAAGATTAACATTCAACAGACAAACTAGCGTCTCTGTCAGGCTGGGCATAGCTGTCTGAAAGAAAATGAGAAGATGCAAATATGCTCCAAAACCACAACCATGATCAGGTTTAGCAGGTACATTTTATTTGTCCTTGAAAGTGTACATGCTGATGTTTGCCTGGCAGTGCTAAAAAAAAGGTGGGGAGGGGAGCTGAAGCTGTGGCATACTTCAGTGGTATTTTGTGGTAAAAGAATTCGACTAATGAAAATAGTGAACTTGTGTTGTTGCTAAAAGAAAAAGATTTAAAAATGTTCCAGGAGATGTTCCAGAAAATTCGTTCCTAAACAAAGTGGTGTATTTGCTGATGATCCGATCAACTTTACATTCACTACCTAGCATTTCTAACAAAATGAACACAACATGAAATCCTATGAAAATTCAAATCAGACAACCGATTCAGTGCAGCTGCCGAGTCTGTCTATAACAGAGAGATAAAGCAGAACATGAAAAAGCTGCAGGGACATGTGGACATGACTGCAGCACACCAACAACATCCTGCAGAGGACAATATCCTGCATGCACAATGTAAATCCTGTGCACACATTTTTTGCAAGTAAAAGCACGCTGGGTTAGCAATATAGAATATTTATGCAGTAACTCTAAAAATGTGTTGAGGAAAAGCAAGGTTAAATAAAGCACATTTAAGAAGTCCTAAATGTGTACACATCATAACTAGCAACCTTACCTTTCTCTTTCTGTACTACTTTTATCCTCCTGGGCTCTCTTTAACAGCTATCCTCTATTTCTCTGGGTATGGACTGAAATCTGTTCCTTTCTTCCTTTCTGTTGCCACCCGTTCATATCAGATATCTGTTTGATGAAATGCAAACGTGTTTGTTCAAGGTGACTGAGACCGATGAAAACTTTGAGCCCCTCACCAACGGCTACGATTACTTGGTGGACTTCATGGATCTGACGTTCCCAAATAAGCGGCCTGATAGAGAGCACTCGTACCTGGAGGTGAGACACTGTAGATGCAAGAAAAACAAACAAACTGAGCAACGTCATGAAGCTGCTGGAAGGGTTTTTTTTTTCTTTGACAGAGCAGTACCCCTATATGGGGACCTGTTTGTAAAGTTGTGCACACTGAAAATAACAGCAACATTTCTCCACATTTAGCTCTAAAACGTCATAAAAATGTAGCGTGAATTTTTAAAAATCACTTTTTTTATCACATTTAGAGGAATATTTGTGATCTTCTTCACACTTAATTTTGTTGCTAAAAATATAGTAAGTTAAATTCATTGTTAAATCCAAACGTTAAATATAAATATCAATGTTGAATATAAATAAATGTTAAATATAAATCTAAATGTTAAATGTTTAATATACATGTTAAATGTGTTAAATTTGCTCTGCAATCCTAAATATTTGGCTGATATTCCAATTCACACTGCAGAAATACCAAAATAAAAGCTTCATAAAGCCATACAGACTAAGCAATAACAACTTAGCTTGTCCGTACCATAGACTGGGTCAGTTCTGTCTCTGAGCGTTGTGAAATCTCTTTGTGGCCTCCCAAACTGCCTATCCAGCATTTTTATGGCAGGCAGTCCAGCTGTAACCCGTAGGAGTCAGCACTGACAGACTAGGGCTGGGATATCTGTATTACTTTATGATGCCTTTTTTTGGTACTTCCCCTAGGGGACATTGTGAATTTGTATGAGACGGCGTTAATACCAAAATAAAAGCTTCATAAAGCGATACAGATTGTAGTGGCAACTTTAAAAACCGTCTTTGCCACTTCTGCAGGACGTGATCTTTCTGACTCGTGCGTTGTAAAATAGGTTTACTAAAAAAGGAAATGAATGCCGTATAAAATTAAACAAACCGAGAATTTAATAAAAATATAGACAAACAAAATCACTTCTCTCGTGGCTATTAACCTACACTTCCACAAAAGCGACAAAACCACACAAACCAAACAAAGCTACGGTTAGAAAAATATGGTGCTCCTTGTCCTGCTCGAATGAAAGCACACATTGCCTCGCACATGCTCAGTAGCTCCCATTTGGCAGCACCAATTACATGCAGCATGGCAATTAAAGGCACACACACTCAAATAACTCTATGGCTCTAACACAGATATCCTAACCATAGTCTGTCAGTACTGACTCCTACGGGTTATAGTCGGACAGCCTGCCATAAAAATGTTTTAAAGGCCATAAAGAGATTTCACAACGCCAATAGACAGAACTGACCCAGTCTATGGTACAGACAAGCTAAGTTGTTATTGCTAACTCTGTATCGCTTTATGAAGCTTTTATTTTGGTATTTCCACAAGGCGGCAGCATGAATTTACATATTAGCTAAATATTTAGGATCGCGGAGCAACATTTAACGTTTATATTTATATTTAACGTTTGGATTTAACAATGATTTTAACTTAATATATTTTTCACAAAATTAAATGTGAAGAAGATCACAGATATTGCTCTAAATGTGATAAAAAAGCTAATTTTTTTTTAAATTCACTACATTTTTATGACGTTTTGGAGCTAAATGTGAAGAATTGTAGCTGTTATTTTCAGTGTACACAACTTTACAAACGGCGCCCGATACCCCTGATGTGTCCTTTCTTCTCTGCAGGTTAAAAACAGAATAGGAGTGATGAGATCGATGGTGCTGCACGGCCGTCTCTGGGATGACCTCTACATCGGCTTCCAGAACCGCATAAGCCGAGACCCAGATATCTACCACCACAAGTACACACCCTTTAATCAAACATTAAACACACAAGGACTTTGTCATCAAACAAAAAGCACTTTCACAGCAGGCTGAGTCGTGGTGTACATTTTCAAATGTAACAAAAGAAAGCAAGAAAAGTTTTTCAGTCAGAAGATACCGTCTTTGCATGCACAAGACAAGACCAGCAGAGTGATAAGATGTATATCTTGATCCACAGGGGGCACCTTATCAACACAAACTGCTCACTGCAACTTTAAATGTCCTCACACAAAAGCCTCTTTGAGGGCTTTAAGCCACCAGTATTTCATCTATTCCAAAAATCAGAGCAGATATGTATGGTTTCATAAAAACGTTTCTCATGATTCAAAGGTTAATTATCACATTCATTCAGAAAAAAACTGAGTGTCTGTAGAAATATTTAGTATTATATCATCTAACTTTTGGAGCCTTGCCTCCTGAGAGACAGAAGCCACATGTATCCCTTGTGTCCTAAAGTTTCTCTGTCCCGTCTGCCTCCAGGTTCTGGAACCACTTCCAGACAGAGCTGCCACTACGCAGGCCAGACTGGGACCAGTTCCTGCAGCAGGTTCCTCCAGTCGAGGAGCCAGAGACGCAGAGTGACTGTGTGCTTTCATGAACATGAAGAAGAAGATCAAACGGATTGTTTTCTGATAAACAATCAAAGGTTAAAAGAGAAGGAAATCAGACTAATGTTGTTTTAATGTTCTGTGTTAATCATGTAAAATAAAAACTAACCAGGCTAGAACACTAGAACACACTCTACCAACTGTTGTGTGAATCATTGTGTATCGCCTGTGACCAACTTGGCATTGCACGGCTCTATCCTGCCTTTGTATTGATATTTTATCTCCCCTTGATCAAATTCTACATAAAATATTTAAACATAAGCGATCAGAGTCTCCTGAGTCAAATTTCTTGATGAATTCCACCACAAAAACGATATATTTTAACACGTTTATACCTCCTAGACCATAGTTTTGTGCCACATTACCCCTCTAGAAAGCTACCCTCCCAGCAAACATGCCTGCTCATCGTACCTAGACTCTAAAAATAGTATGGGAGGTCGAGTCTGCAGTTATCAGGCACCTCTCCTTTGGAATCATCTACCAGTCAGGGTCCGGGAGGCAGACACACTCTCTACTTTTAAGAGTAGGCTTCAAACTTTCCTTTTTGATAAAGCTTATAGTTAGAGCTGGCTCAGGCTTGAACCAGCTCTTAGTTATGCTGCTATAGGCTTAGACTGACACACTGGGATCCTGTCTTTCCCTCTCTCTTCACTCTGCCTGTCTCTTACTTTAACACTCCCTGAGCTCCCTTGTCTCGTAGGTTTCTCTGGATCTCTGCCGTAGACTGCCCGCTGCTGTGGACGTGTCAGACTCCAGCTGCTACAACTACTACTATTCGTCTCACCACTATCATCTCTCTCTCTTCATCTCCCTCTATCCCTCTCCCCAACTCGTTCTCAGCAGATGTGTGTCTAACATGAGTCTGGTTCTGCTTGAGGTTTCTGCCTGTTAAAGGAAGTTTGTCCTTGTCACTGTAACTTGCCTCTTGTACGTAAAGTCAAGATATTTGGATGGGAAGCGTCGTTGTTTGTCTCTTGGACGAGTCAGGAACACAAGGACCTGATCTCTAAACAATACAATGTGTTCTCAACCTTGCTGAGATTCATTTATAGATGTAAGTTGATTTGTGTGGACGTATCACTACAAGGTACTGAGAGCAAGAGCTCCATGAGAGTGGTGGTTCATTCATCAGCAGATTGCAATCTCTAAAGAAATGCAAACAGCAACTTAAAATGTTGACACCAACTGTTTCTGCAAAACTGTTTGTCACCTCTGACTGTTCCACATCACACTACCACCTACTTAGGGGGTATTTGGCTGTGTGGCATAATCACAAATAACCAGAATATATCGGTTACCAGAAGCACTCCTCTCTAAGGGCCTGACTACATCCATGCCTATTCTCTCGAATGGTGTTTCAATGAGTGGTAACGGCTGCAACAAAGCTTTTGTTACACCCTTTCCTGAGGTAACCTGACAAACTGAACACGAATTGCAAAATTTTGACGGCTGGGTGTACATGCCTGGCCATTCAAACCGGCTACCGATTCTGCACGTCTTGTGAAATGCCATGTGCCCAGCCCATGGAACTGAATGGCCTAGCTCCATGATGGTGTGCCTGAGTGACTGTGGAACTGCTTAAGCCTGAGCTTTGCCCTGACACTGGTACAGGAGGCCCTTCTCAAGGATGTACCTGACATCCTCCCAACCACCTGCACATGCCTGACTGACCCCATCAACCTCTGAAATCTTTTCAAACCACTGCTTAGCGTAGCGTCCTTCCTCTGCAACTCACCTACATCAGGGGGAATCTCAATGTCAAAGGGGGGGTTGGGTTCGGGAAGCTCTACCTTTCCTCGAGGGGCACCCAAAAACTTGTCCCTGCGCTTTTGGGCTCTAGACTTCGCTGGCTTCTCCATACCTGCCTCCAGCTCAGCCTCAAAACATGGCAGCTCACTAAGGGTGTTCCTTACACTCTGTGCCCTAGTGATGACATTACAGTCCTTTACCTGTTTCCCTGCGCTCTCATCTGACTCAATAGGAAGGGGCTCTGGTTCTCTAGGTCAATGGGCACTGGGATCTGTGGCTCTTGTACCAAATCCAAAAGGGTCGGAACATCCAATCCCAAAATAACAGGGTAAGGAAGTGTGGGTGCTATAGCCACAGGAAGGAGGAAGGTCTGACCACCTACTATTTACATAAACTTCTGCAGTGGGGTAGGCCCTAACATCTCCATGCACACAGCTAATATTAGCCTCTTCGTCAGTCCAGTGTTCCCTGTGAACTAAGCTAGCCAGCACTACACTCTGAAAACTGCCCGTGTCTACCAGAGCTATCTCGCGCTGACCATTTATGAGCACTGGAAGCTTCCTACCACTTTTCTGAGTGACGGGTTCCTTCCCTGTGGGTCTGGGAACAGAACAGAGGAGTGATGGCTTGCTTTGCCTCGCGGCAGGACATGTATACTGGGTATGACTAAACTCATTACACTGATAACACCTTACATCTGACTTAGAAGGCTTATTTGCATGGGCTGGTCTACTCTGAAAATCCTGTTTAGTAGTTGGGACTCTGCTTTGGGCCTGATTATAACCCCTGTTACCCCCAAAGGATTTATTTTTCCCACCTGGGCTGCTGCTCTGGCTGGTTGCCAAGCACCTGTGACCTCTGCGGGGTGACTGGAACACCTCAGCTGTCTTTGGGTCATGCTCCCGAATCCAAACTTCCATCTCTGGATTCATCATTCTCAGGAACTGTTCCAGGATCAGCAGCTCTGGAATGTCTTTGATGGTGGTGGTTTCCGGTCTGACCCATTTACTGAACATTTCTTTCAGGCGAACATACAGCTCCCGGGGTGTCTCTCCTGAGTGGATGTCAAGGGCCCGAAACCTTCTTCGGTAGGTCTCAGCAGTAATTTCATACTTGGCAAGAATCACCTCTTTCACCTGGTCATAATCTTCTGAAGAATCAATGTCCATCAGCACATAAGCACTGCGTGCCTTACCAGTCAAAAGGGGAACCAGTCGGACAGCCCACTCATATCGAGGCCAATGACAGACATGGGCCATCCTTTCAGAGGTGGTAAGGAAGTGTTCAACATCATCGTCAGAAGCCAGTGGCAAGAGGGTGAATTTTTTTCTAATTCTGCAATTTCAAAGATATTGAGATTACTAGTCTTCTGAGAGGCACAGCTGCCTGTGGGAACACTGCAGCTGTTGGCTAGGAGGCTCAAAGCCCGCCTCTTTACGTCACACTGGCTCGACAGAAGCAATATGGCTGCTGCTGCCGATTGGCTTCAAAACAGCGTTCAGAAACAGATGAGTGATGTCACGGATACTACGTCCATATTTTTTACAGTCTATGCTCGATACGCGCTTCATGGAAACGCCCCCTCCATTACGCGACACACGCTCGTTCACTGTTTATTCCCCATAGATTGGTACGGCCAAATAACGCACCCGGCAACCGGACACACCGATCGCCTGCGGGGACAACACACACACACACACAGCCAATATTTGAGGTTAATCATGTTTTGAAATTGCTGCTTGAAAGTGCAGCAACAAAATTGTGGGATAAAACTAAAATAGTCATCTTGTCCTCCCTCCTCTCTCTGCCCCCTCTCTCTCACACACACACACACACACACACACACACACACACACACACACACACACACACACACACACATGATTACAGGCAGAATACAATAAAGAACTTTGCATCCCTTCTCTGCCATATCATTTCATAAATAATGCTATGTAATTTCTGTACTTATTTACTTTGGCTCACATCAACAGGGTCCAGGTAACAATTTCCTCAGTTAAATAGTAACGTAACGGAGTCTGACAAGACCTCCGTTACAGGCTGAATATAAGAAATCGAGAAATCTAAAAACACCACATCCTGTTCCTCTTCAGAGTGCTGCTTCCTGTTACAGATGCAAGGAAGTTTCAAGAACCACAGCCTCTGTGTTGCCAGTCGTGGAGTTTTAACCTATAAATTATGGGGGAAATTTCGAGGTGGTTTCTGTGGACTTGGATTATCTTGATCTCGGATGTGCGTTCGGTTATGCTGCCAGAAATAACAGATGGGACGTTCATTGATGAATGTGTCAAGGAACACAACAGGGCGCGGTCATCTGTCAACCCGCCTGCAAGCAACATGATGCCTATGGTAAGCATGGTGGGCACTTTGACTCTGAAAACTTTCTTTCTTGTGAAAAGTGCATTAAAAAAAGGACCTTAGAATCACCTCAATGGGTCACAAAACCATGTCTCACCGCAGGTAAAGATGAGAAAATGTTAACTTTGAGAAATCTCATGCAGAGAAACGGTCAGAAGAAAGTTCTCCCTCAACAAGTGATTACTTTGTCAATCCTCTGATGGTTAAAGTTGGGTGACGTAGCAGTCTGAGACTTCTAGTATATTACTGCACACCTGTTGAGAAAGGCCAATGTTTAAAGGTCAGTTCACGGATGTTTCTCCACAGAGTCCCTCTTACCTTTTGTAGCACCTTGTCACGAAGTCCTTGTTTTGATAAATCAGTCTGAGTTTCTGTTCAAATGCTGATCACACCAGCGTACACAATCAGATACTGAAAGAGTCTAGTTATTAATGGATCCACTCCCAGAAACAGTGCAATAAAGCATAGATGTTTTGCTTTAGGTTTAAGTTGAGTGAGCAGCAATGCATTCATTTGCCACATTGAGCGATAACCAACACCTCAATAGTGACGAGCTATGGGTGAACAAAGAGCTGGAGACTGTGGCTGTGGTATCATATTTTCATTTGCATCATTCTCCATAAAAAGATGTGATTCTGGGACATTTTGACGAAGGAGTCGAATCCCAACCCAGCATGAGAGTAGGATTTGAAAGAGTCCTAAAATCATGACTCAGTCCAAACCACAAAGATGAAATACTTTGATATGTCACTTTTATTTTAAACCAACACAAGAATATCTAGCGCCCAAACCAAACCACACAAAACTATGTGGAATATCACACCGGTATCTTAGAAGACCAGAGCAGCAGTCTCCTGGATAAAAGATGAAAAGCTTTCCAGTAGGTGCCCTTTGAAGGTGGCGGTGCAAAAAAATGCATTTCCTTTGGTGTCCCTTGAGGCAGCATCTAAAACCAAAGGAAACCCTAATAGTCTGTATTACAATGCCCATCACAACAAATGTTATCTGAAGACTCTTTCCAAACAGAGCAGGTAGACCGTACTCTATATTATATAAGAAGAGAGAGAGAAAGAAACGTACTTTATTAATCCCCAGGGGGACATTTTTTTTCCACTCGTGTTATTTTTGGTCATGCTGCACGCACAGTTTGCAAACATGCAGTGGACATGCACTTAGGGAGAGATGTCAGGGTGAGGATGCTGCCATCAACCAGCGCACCCCAAGCACTTGGGAGTTCAGTGCCTTGCTCAAGGGCAACTCTGCAGTGCCCAGGCAAGCGAACCAGCACCTCTCCAGCCACCAGTTCACTTGTCAAACTTCGTCCATGCTGGGACTCGAGCCAAGCCCCTATGGACTGAGCTACTGCTGCCCCATATCATTAACAAAGACCTGGGTAAGATCCAGTTCCTTCTTACAGACAGGACTCAGTCTGATCTCATCTTAATCCACCATGAGCAGAGCACTTTGCAGCATTTAGCAAGTTACAGTGGCAAGGACAAACTTCCTTTCACAGGCAGAAACCTCCAGCAGGACCAGACTCATGTTAGACACACATCTGCTGAGACCATGTTGGAGAGAGGGATAGCGGAGATGAAGAGAGAGAGAGAGAGAGAGATGATAATGGTAAGTTGATAGTAGTAGTTGTAGCAGCTGGAGTCTGGCATGTCCACAGCAGTAGAGATCCAGAGGAACCTACGAGACAAGGGAGCTCAGGGACTCCAGAAAGGTCTATGGTCAGTAACTTTAATAGGATCAGATTTGTGGGTGAGAAGACGGATTTTAAATTCTATTCTAGATTTTATGGGGAGCCAATGTAGAGAAGCTAACACGAGAGAGAAGTGTTCTCCCTTCCTCGTTCCAGTCATTACTCGAGCTGCAGCGTTTTGGAACAGCTGAGTCTTTAGAGACCTATTAGGGCAGCCTGATCAAGGGGAATTACAGTAATCAAACCTGGAGGTAACAAATGCATGGACTCGTTTTTCTGTGTCTCTCTGAGACAGGATGTGTCTGTATGATTTATTTATAACTCATAACTCATCCATTCTGATTATATGAAGATTATGAGTTGTCCATATTAGGCATAACTCGAGGTGTTACTGATCTGGCTGACAGGGGATTTCCAGTGTTGCGACAGGCATCTAACGCCTCTTCAGAAACCAAATGTTGATGTCACTGAGACTACATCCCAGCTTTAAACAGTCAATGGGAGATAATACTTCAACTACAATCTAATGAACTATTTGTTTACTCACTCCTCAGATATAACGAAGAAAGGAAGTGAGAAGATTTCAAATAAAAACTAAACCTGTTTCATGTTCTTTCTCTCTTCTCCTTTAGTCATGGGATGAGGACTTGGCCATCACTGCAAGAGAGTGGGCAACAAAATGTCTGTTTGAACACAACCCCAACCGACGGCGTCCTAACTCCAACTCTGTAGGAGAAAACCTTTGGGTGGGCTACCCACCATCATTCTTTAATGTGTTGGGTTCAATAAAAAGTTGGGACGATGAAAAACAATATTACGACTTCGACAGCCAGGCCTGCACAAAAGTCTGTGGCCACTACACACAGGTCTGCACCCTTTTCTTTGACTACACTCAGACAATACGCTGTAGCCTTTTTGTAGTCTCCACTGCACAGCTGAACCCTCTTGTTGTCTCCAGGTTGTGTGGGCAAGCAGCAACAAGGTTGGGTGTGCCGCTCATCTGTGCCCCGACGGAATCAAGGAAACTGACTTTGGGAGAAAAGAAAGCGTCATTTTTGTATGCAACTATTCTCCAGCGTAAGTTTCACATCTTCAAATACAGAGTCTGTGAGTTTTGAAATGGTGAAGGTTACACAAATTCTGGTTTCACAGTAAAAAAAAGGAAGTAGCATTTTCTGAGTGTCCTTTGAAACCTAAACCACCAATAACTTTATCTTTTAAAACTAAACAGCAGATAGTTCAGTAACGAATGCATATGATGGATCTAGGTTTGCAGCAAAGATGACCTGCAGAACAATCATGACAGGGTTGTGGTCTAACCTGGATTATGGTTTTATCTGCAGGGGTAACATGAACAGAAGGAAACCGTATAAATCCACCGGTTGGACCACGGCAGATAGCGGATCAAGCTATGTGGGGATTCTGGTTGTCCGGCCCATCGCTCTCATCCTTACCTTCGTCGCAGCTTATGCAGTCCGACACTTTTACCCTGATGTCTTCTGCTATGAATAGACCTCCTGCAGAGACCTCAAGGACCCGGACTTCATTGTGTGTGCAGAGGAGATATCTAATGAAAGCTTTAGAAGCTTAGAAGTATTCCAAATATCATTCCAAATGTAAATATGCATGTAAAGACAGTTTACTTTGCAGGCTGAACACCTGCTTCCAAATATATACTCTGATTTCTCAACTTTAGCCGTAGCGCCCCCCAGTGGGAATGTTGGTACTACCTTTTACATGCAATGTGCAATGTGCTCCATATTTCATAGGTTTGATGACAGTCACAGCTTCAACTCATCTACACATACATCTTTATCATAGTAATAACGTCACGTATTTCAAACAGACACAGTTTTGAATTTGATGTCAATCTTAGTTTGATTAACGGACAGACATGAACTATCCTACAGATGATAACTTTGTGAAAGTCCTATCCCTGCCTACTGGTGCATGTGAGCTCATCTACAGATCAGTTTACCTCATGGTGGTTGTCCCGCATATTACTGCACAGTTCTGGTTGCAGCACAGGCACATCCTGCAGCTGCATCAGGCCCCATGAGGACAACGATGCAAAGGCCTGTTCATCGCCTCATGTGCCTTTAAATTTCAGTTTGTTATCCTTTTAGTTTGTTAATAAACACAATTTCTTTTGTTCATTTACAGTCTCTCTTCTGGTATTTTCAGAAAATTGTTGTCCCCCTCATCCACTTTTACTTGAACAACGTTGATAAGGTTGATGGACTAATACCATCTATGTTACTTAAAGACACGAGTATCTCCCCATGTCTTAAACCCAAAGTAAAATAAAACTGGATTAAACTCAACAACCGGGGCATGTTTACTTACTTGTATTGCCTTCAGGTGCTGTTGGAATTTTACAGCAGCGGTCTGTCAATTCAGAAAAACAGATTTTTTTTCCCGCATGTGAATGCAACACGCTTCTGTCCAAACCTGCTTGTTTAAGCATAATTATCAGCAACTAAAATATTATTCCACACCTTTCTGAGCAGCTCTTAACTGTAAGCTGTCGACAGAGCTCCATACTTTCTCTTTATAATAGAACTTGTGATATAAAGTGGCAGGAATGATGTAAAACCTACAAAAATAAGATTAGAGTTGTTAAAAATCTTTAATTTCACACTTTTCAGCTGATTGAGTCTGCATCCTCCTAAACATGCATCTGTTAACACTTTGAAACATAAATATTCTGCAGAAAGAAAGAGAGGAAAATGTACGATATCAGTCAACGGCGGTGTGCTCGTCCTCTGACTGATGTTTGGTCTCCAGGAGGATGAAAGCGATACAAGCAAATATGGACATTGAGTCCACGCGACATGAATTGTTCAATAAAAGTGACCATGACAGTTTGTGATCCAAGCTCCACCTTCATGGACACATCATGTCAGTGGTGGTGGAAGTCTGTGTTAGCCTTTGTTCTTTTTCTTTTTGTTGGTGCTGCTGCCTGCAGGAGGAGCTGGGTTCACAGGCGGAGCCCCCAGTTTCTTTGTTTTGGCCTTTTTCACTTTCTCCTTGATGGCGTTGATGTCGAGCTTACCTTCTGCAGGAGCTGAGACAGAAACAAAGCAGAGAAAGGAAGGTGTGACTGAGGTGAGTCGTGTTACACAGTTTGACTTTGCTCTTTAAATCAAGGCTTGTTCCTTTATTTTTACCTTTGGTGGATTTCTTCATTAGTGGCTTCTCTTTAGGAGGAATGAAAGCTTTGTTCCTCTCCTCTTGCTTCTTGGTCAGAGCTTCTGCTTGTTTAACCTGAGAAAAAGGAACAAGAGTCACAACTGTCATTTCCTACGATGCAACACCTCAGTGGTTCATGTGGGCACAACAGGTTTTTAAAGTCTTGAGCATTTATAAAGCGACCAAGAATTAGTTCACGGTATTCATGCTGCTCTTTAACAGAACAGTATCTATAAACCAGCAGTGCACCACAGCTGAACAAACAACAATCTGCATTTTACAATGCATGAACATATTTTTCAGATCACCTCATTCTTAAAAATATGTGCATATTCATACTGGAACAAATAGAGGAAGATCTTGGATAAAATGGGATTTGTCTCGTTAGGGGTGTGTGCTTTTAGTCGACTTAATGTCTTGCTAGTCGGCACCAGAATTACGAGTTGATTTGACAAATTCTTAATATTTTTGTAATTGTGCCCCTGTAAAATGTTACCGCTGATCGGTTGCTCAAGTTTGAACTTCTGATCTAACATTTTGTTGGCTGCACTTGTATGCAGATGTTAAATAAACGAAGCGTCAGGTCTGTCATTATGGCAGATGGTGTTCTGCCTGCTTTTGCTCTCCGTATGAGCCGTTAATCTTGCACACACCAAGCCTGCTGTTCTGTGATAAATCAATGGAAACGAAAACTATTGCCAAACTGAAATCCGAAACCCCGCCAACAGATTCAGACACATATCAAATCTGGGAAAAGATTAAGAGAGGAGCAGTGGTGCTCAGTCGGAAAAGGGTGGCTTGCCCACTCCAGGTCAGAGGTGAGTCTTTACCCCAGGAAGAGGAAATAAAGTATCTCAGGGGCGTGTTCACGAGAGACGGGAAGAGGGAGTGCAAGATTGACAGACAGATTGGGGCAGTGTCTGCAGTGATTGGACGCTGTACCGGTCTGTCGTGGTGAAGAGAGAGCTGAGCCAGAAGGCAAAGCTCTCAATTTATCGGTCAATCTACGTTCCAACCCTCACCTATGGTCATGAGTTGTGGGTAGTGACCTAAAGAACGAGATCGTGAATACAAGCTGCTGAAATGAGCTTTCTCTGCAAGGTGTCTGGGCGTCTCCCTGGGGAGGTGTTTTGGGCATGTCCGTTTGGGAGGAGGCCACGGGGAAGACCCAGGACACGCTGGCGAGATTATATCTCTCAGCTGGCCTGGGAACGCCTCGGTATACTCCCAGAAGAGCTGGTGGAAGTGGCCGGGGAGAGGAGTGTCTGGGCTTCCCTGCTGAGACTGCTGCCCCTGCGACCCGGATAAGTGGAGGAAGATGTATAGATCAGTGTGATCGCGAAAAGGTGAAAAACCTGATCGTAGAATTTTAAACCAACCACGGTCAAGAGTGTGATTTAAAGTGATTTAAAGTCTATAAATCCAGGTTAGTTTGGATGCTAAAAAAGTAACTCTGTGGATGACAAAGTGTGCAGCAGGATGTGGTTATACTTAGACTTACCTTGATCTCTTCCATCTTCTTCCTCCTCTTCACACTTTCACGCAGGAAGAACTCTCCTGTGGCCAGCTCCTTGTCAACCTTCAAGAATAATAAAGAAGAGTTCAAATCAAAGTAGAAATCTAGTCTCAATATTTAAATTACTGCCAATAGATGGTTTCAAACATGGGGAGTGTCCTCTTGGTTTTCAGGTTGTTTACTTTAAGTTAAAACTTTTATCAGAACAGGCTTCAGAGAATTATCTGCTGAGTGTCTGAAAATAGAGGGTTCGACTTCCTGCTCAGTACTTTGAACTCCTAAAACAAGTATGATAGGGGACAATAAAATAACCTCACCTGGCTCTCTGGATGCGATGGAGGGAACGGCGTGTACTCCTTTTTCACGCTCTTCTTCTTCGGTTCTCGCCGCTTGGTCAGGTTCTTGTGTCGGAACTTTGGCAGGAAGCGTTCCCAGCTCTGCACCCGCAGGTCGGGGTCTTTAGAGAGCTCCCGTTTGATCATCAGAGTCTGAACCGGGGGGGGGTGGATGGAGTAAAAATTATTAAATGTGATGCTGTTGTTAATTTAGTGGAAACAGTTTGATGTTAGTGGAGAAAGTTCTTCAAGATATTTGTGTCAAACAGGGAAATTCCTGCTCCAGAGGTCACATGTGATCGCATGATGGTAAGATGTGTCCGGGTAGCAATTTAATAAGGACTATTTCTTGGTGTGTAAATACTCTGAAAGTCATTCAGTTACACTTCTTGTCAGGGCTGCTGACAACCTCAGGATTAAATGTAGTTTTTATGCAACAAGAACACTCACAGCTCTTTTAAGGATGCGTTTGTGCACTGGCAGCTGTAGCCTCGAGCTGATGGTCTCAAGAGGACATTTTTCAATGACGGAACCCGACTCACTTATGAAACGGTCTTTTTTAACATATGCTCCCCAACATTCAGTCGTTTACAGACTTTTATAGTGCACATAAATCAGCCGGGCTCCCTTTCTGGATTGAGCCACCATTGCAAACGTATGCATGACATCCTACATGTTAGTGCTTCATTTAAAGGTATCAACCAGTGCATTGAAACAGCAAGCAGAGCACAGTATTCCTTCCATTTCTGTAGAGTTCATTTGATGTAATAAGCCGACGTCAGAGCTTATCTGCATGCTAAAAAAGGAGCATAAAAAATAGTGCAAACAATGCAGAGAGGAAATCTACAGAGGAAAAAAGGATTTGATGATTTCAAGCTGCTCTTGATGACTTTGAAGACTTTTTAAGAAAAATGCAATAATGCATTTAAGAGGTCTGCTCCAAAATTGATGATTAAAGTGCACAGATACAAAAGAAGCTCAGAGTTAAGTGGTTATTGAAGTTTGTCTGGAAGCTCATTATCGCTCGGACAAAAAGAAAACAACGAGAAAATGGAGCCTTCATGAAACAAGATACAAAACGTAGGTCATTAATATTCAAAGAAGGTTAAACCAATGAGATTTAAAGAATAAAAATATGAGATTAAAAGGTGAAATTAAGAAAAAAAATCCTAGTGTTCTCAGGTTACATTTCATAATGATATAATTTTACAAAAAAATATGAGAGAAAAGGGTAAAATTATGACAATAAAATGTTTAAAAAATTAGGTGGGAAAAATAAATAAATGTTACATTTTTTAATAAAGAGTTAAAATTTAAAGAAAAATAATCATGAGTGTGAGATAAATTACTAATTATTAGCTTAATTTAAGGTATTGTGGGATTGAAAAGCTGAAACTATGAGCTTAAAGTTTGAAATCATGAAGTAAAGAGACATTATTAAAAAATAAAAAGTTGAAAAACTGAATTAAAAAATTTAAACGAAACAATGAAAGTCAAATACAGGAGAAAATAATTAAAATCATGAGATAACACATTATTAATTTTCTTAGTAGAAAAGGTCATAAAGATGCATTATTAGGTCATAATCACGAGATAGTCATTAGTATGAGATAGAAAGGTAGGTCAATTGAGACAGTAAGTTTTAATTATGAGATAATAAAGTTTATGTGATAATTAAAAAAGAATGAGTCATAAAAATTATGAGATTTGAAGTCAAAATAGTGAGATATAAAATAATTATTAAGATGTACGAACTGACTTTTTCACATCGGACTCATCTCATAATTATGACGCAACATGAGTGTATTTTTTAATATATAATGAAGGTATCCAAGTTTTTGTCTTATTGTTTTACCAGCAGAAATGTGCTTCCATAGTTTGGTTGTGGCCTTGAAATAACGAGACAAACTGTAACTGAACATGTGAAATGTTCTCTGTATCCAGAGGAGAGAGCTCTCTGCTGCTGTTTGTGGAGTACGTTCACTATCTGTCCACATTAGTTTTCCTTCAAAATGAGGCTTTTTCATGAATTGCTCAGACACAACAATTAACAAAGAAACGTATTGTGACTAGTTCAAATATGTAGTCTTGAAAAACTTTACTCTTCATGCCCTCAGCTCCGGGTTGAGCCAGCATCGGCTTCAAACCCAGAGAGATTGATTTCAGTCACGAGGTCCAGAACAAGGATGGAAAGCATCATCATGGGGCTTGAACGCAGAAACATTTGAAACGCTCCATGACTCACACCACAGAGCAGAGGCAGGGCAGAGTCACATGAGCTCTCTGTTAGAACATACCTTGATGTTGTAGATGGGATGAATGTTCTTCATCGTGTCCATCACCACTTTTCGTACCTGAGTGACAGAAAAAAGACACATGAAGAAAAGAAACATCCAATGCTTTTTAAATTGATTTTTAAATTGAGTATTAAGATGTTTTATTCAACATTTTATCATCAGAGGAAAACTGAAACTCCTCCCTTCAAGAGGTGCTGAGTCTGTCTGTGGGACATCATAAGTAGTTTACCTGATAACTTTATTTTCAGCCTCTAAGACGTTCTCTGCTCTTTGATACTGACCAGGTAAACTTATGAAATTTAAAAGCTGCATGTAAAAAAAGTTCCTGGTTCAAGGTCATAACCAGTAACTGTATATAAAACTGGATGCTGTGACTTATTAATATTTTGTTTCACTGCATCCAGACATGACCTGCTGCTGCACCCACTCACATTCCCAGAAGAGCTCATTACATCTTTCAACGACAACGCCCAGTTAAATCTGAGGGGAGTGTTGCATCCCAGCCCAGGTAGCAG
Organism: Notolabrus celidotus; assembly: GCF_009762535.1. NCBI lineage: Eukaryota > Metazoa > Chordata > Actinopteri > Labriformes > Labridae > Notolabrus > Notolabrus celidotus. The sequence goes on from NC_048292.1 coordinate 22,656,434, forward strand.
AGAGAGATGAACGTGTGATACTCTCCTTACTGGTCTTCCAAAGAAAAACAAAAAACCTACTCAAGTTTGAACAAAGACCAGAAGGAGAGTACAGTCTTCACATTGGCTTTCTGTTTCTTTCCTATTGATTTTAAATTATTGTACTAGTTTCAAGGCGCTGCATGGCCTCGAAACAGACTACATCTCAGAGATGCTTTCAGTGTATGAACCAGTAAGGCCTCTCAGATCCTCCGGCTCCTCTCTTTCAGCTGTTCCTCAGAGCAGAACAGAAACTTTTGGATATGCTGCTTTCAGCCATTATCAATCAATAAATCACGCTTTATTTATAGAGCACCTTTCATACAAATCAAAAGCAATTCAAAGTGCTTGAAAGAGACTGAAAACAAGAAAAGGAGGAATAAAATAATAGCAAAACATACAACATATTAAGAAACAAAAATGGATGGAGACTAATTTACTTCTACAATAACTATATCTATTTAATTAAACTAAGTTAAAGCATCAAAATGACAATAAGAAAATAAATAGTGAGAATAAAAACATTTTAAAAAAGGGAAAGGATAAACGTTGAAGATAAAATAAATGCACTAAAAAGATCAACAATGGGTTGACCAATAATAAAAAAAACAATTTGTTAAAAAATAAACAAAATAACTTGAAAATCAATATTAAATATTAAAGTCATAAAATTATGCTACGCTCAAAGATGCTGGAATTGCCTGCCAGATGATCTGAGAGGGGCCGGGAATATTCAGCCTTTACAAAGTAAATTAAAGACCCATTTATTTAGTCTTGCTTTTATGTAAGGTTTTTTATAACTTCATCTAATCAATCATTTTAATATCACTTTAAATTCATTTTAATATTCCATTGTTTCATTCATTTTTAACTCTTCATTTTTTTTTATCCAACTAATAATAATTTTTTTTACAGTTTTTTGAATTTTATTTTTAACCTTTCCAACTGTCTAAACTAGTCCTGTTTTATCTTTATTTACTTATTCCTCAACTATTTTCCTTTGTTGTTCATGTATATACATTTCATTGAAATTGGTCTAATTAATCTCTACTTCTCGATCCCATTCTATTTCATGTTCAGTCATTATATATTCTATATTTTATTCAATTGCTGTAAAGCACTTTGAATTGCATTTGATTGGTATGAAAGGTGCTTTATAGATAAAGCTTGATTGATTGATTGATTGATTGATAGATGAAAACTCCTTTGCACATCTCACCTCTTTGAGGCCGTTGAAGGGCCCGAGAGCCGACACAGTGTTTCCCTGCACCATCACGTAACAGTTAGTCAACAACTCCAACGCCTGGAAAGAGAGAGAGGGATGAAAAGAGAAGACGTTGTTCCAGTGATACAAAGACTCATTGTGTGACTGATTATGAGCAAAGCTGCTTGTGTGTGTTGTAGCATATTCTTAAACAAAACGACAGAGTAGGGCTTGATGGTCTAAGGCTTGTTTAATCATAGATCGCACAGCTTTTAAACACTTCACAATGTACCTCATACAATCTCGGCTACGTGAGGTCAATATTTGGCAACATCCTGGTCCATTGACAATGCTGATTTCTTTAGAGCACCCTGTGGCTCCCTTCCCGGTTTCCCGTAAAGTGATGCTATTTGCCAAAAAAGGATGTTTACTGAATTGTGACCTGCCAGAGACGGATTCTGGGAAGCTCGAACTCTTCTGGCTCTTATGACCTTGAATAGAAACCTATCCAATCCGGTGCCGTGACAGAACGGAGACGAACCGGAGACGGATCTGGTGGAATTTGGCCGCAATACCAAACCTCCCAATAATATTGAATCTCCCAATATGTGCAGCTGAACTGCAATATTTAATTCAATCAATACATTTGTTTACATGCTTTGGTTAATATTTGTGTTGCAGTCTTGGTCGTTGTGAAGTTATTGCACAGATGTTTCTATGTAAGTTGTACAGCACTCCTTCTTTTTGTGCTGCTGGTTTCATTCTCTTGTTCTTCTCCCATGAAACAAATAAAGTTATTTAAATTGAATTGTCTATTTTTTGGTGAATCATAAAGAAAGTATCAGATGTTCTTCATACTGTGTATGTTTGTTTTTAAATAACCTGGTGAAATTGTTATCATGCAATAACTTCTATTATCTATTATTATCTACTTCTATTTATCAGATGGAAGTGTACATAGTGTGTATATATCTGTAATAGTTGCCATATTTTATTTTATTTTTACTTTATTTATTTATTTATTTTCTATTCTATTCTATTCTATTCTATTTTACATTATTTTATTTTTATTTTATTTTATTTAACCCATGTCATTGCTATCATTACTGTTATTATATTTTTTAACTATGTTAGTACATTGTTGTATTCCCCTGTCCTGTGTTGTAAGCTGCTGTAACAAAAGAAATTTCCCCCAACAGGGGACAAATAAAGTATATCTTATCTTATGTTCAAACTCTTAAAATATTTGCTCAATGATGTCACTTAAAAGCTCCAAGCGTGAGTTAATGTAAGTCTTCTGCAGAGATTTAACCAAAAAGTGAAGCGTGTCCTGCATTGATCATTTAGGAGCATGTGTGTCTGATCCAGTCAAAGGCTCAAACAGTCAAGGACTGTGAAAATGAAGTGCCTCTGTGGTTTGTGCTCTGTTATTTTTTTCTGGTTTGATACTTACTTTTAGGGTTGAGCCCTTGGGACCAATAAGCCGCTGCCTGCGCTTCACAAACCGCTCCCTGTTCCTCACAAGTGTCCCAATTTTGATGATGTCGCACGCCATGTCATCCTGTAATATCCGCACAGCCTGGAGGCAGAGAGGACAAATAAAGATAGGAGAAGAAACAAATCACTCTCATTATAGGATATCAGCTTTACGGTCAAGTCACAAGTTCAACACATGGCATGTGCTGCTTAATCCTCAGGGAGGAGTTCAAACAGACAGTAATCAGATTCTTGTTTGAGATGGTCACCTGTTCAAACGGCACACTTCTTGCCAGCAGCTTGATGAGATCTCTCGCTCTCACAATTGCGTACGGATCAAATGTTTTCTTAGTGGTGCAGACGGTGATGCTTCCCTCGATCAGGTCCAGAGAAGCTTTGACGTGCTAAGAGGAAGCATAAATCCATGTCACACAAGTGTTATTTATGTAGCAGTAATTCTTGGGAATGCAAACACATCATAAGTAATAAAAGTTTAGTAGTCTGTTTATCTGCTTTCAAAGAGTTGGTATTGTCAGAGGGAACTCACTGCCTCTCCTAAAGCCTTCTCCACAAGCGGCCAGCACTCCTTCAGGTAGGCTTCTCTGTATTTGGGGAAGAGGGTGGCGAAGCTGCTCTCCTCCAGCAGACCGCGGGGGTTGTCATCTTTGGTGAATGAGGGCTCTTTCCATCCATCCGGAACAGTCAGGAGTTCAGATTCATCCACTACGAGACACAGAAACCAGAATATTGGAGGTTTAAGAAGTGTTTGTGGTCTCATGCAACAATAACAGCACATCAGAGAACCGATTTACACCTGTCACATGAGTTTTAAACGTTTTCTCTTCAGAAAGGAGATTTAGTTAAACAAAATGCTTGACAGGTGCTACTAAATGTACAGACTTCAACAGGGGAATATTATTTTTATTTTGTTGTCTTTCCTGTGAACTCAAAACTGTTTTAACAAAACACTGAACAAATGTGAATGACACATAATAAATAAAAATAATAATAATAAAAAATAATAATAATAATAAAAAATAAATAATAATAATTAGAAGAAGAAGAAGAATTTGGGATGTATATCACATCTTTAAAAACATGGGTTTACAAAGTACTTTGACATTCAAGCAAAAACTATACAAAACAAACAAACACAGAAACGTCCCACAACAGAACCCAATGGAGTATTTAATCAACATAAATAATCCAAATGTAAATCAAAAGATATTGCTGCAAAGGAAAAGGGGATTTGATGATTTCCTGTTGCTCTTGATGACTTTGAAGACTTAAAAAAAAACTGTAATGAAAAAATTATGAGGTCTGCTCTGAAATGTATGATTAAAGTGCACAGGGATAAAAAAGCTAAAAAAAGATTAAGAACCAAACAGCATGGAGTGAGGTTTAGACCATGAGGACCAGCGAGGTAGATAGAGAACCCTTAAAAATTAAGAAAAGATAATAACAATAACATAATACAAAATTAAACTATTATGATCATAATAATAATAAGAACATTCATAATTTAAAAATTTTCATAATTCACAGCAATATTAATAAGAACAACAATAATAATTAAGTAATTAATAATGAATAACTAAATTATTTAAAATATATAATACTACTACTACTACTACTAATAAGAAGAACAATAATAATACAAATTATTATTATTATTAATAATGATTTAATTATAATAAATAAATAATAATAATAAGGTACAAATAATAATAAAATTAATGTAATAAATGCAAAAATAAGATAAAAAAAGAGCTATGAAAAATTTAAGGGATTAAAAATATCAGGTAAATAAAACAATTAAATAGATCAGAAGAGTAGGAATAAGATAAAACGGCAATAGGAAGACGACATCCTGTGAAAGCAAGTCGGTAAAGTTTGTTTTAAGAAAAGCTGTCTCCATGAGTCTATAGTCTACACTTGGAGATGTGAGGAGGATCTAGATTTGTAACTTTGGAGCAGGATCCATGCGTTCTTTAAAAGTTATCACGAAGATCTTACTGAACTATTCTCTTTTTATACTCATTTTTAATTTCCGTGATAAGTCCATGAGTGTCCTTTAAAGAGAATGACTGTAGATGGAAACTTTGAGTAAAGCCAGTCAACAACACATGAAGCTCATCTGCTACTAAGGGGCTAGTTCATGCGTGCCTCGCTGCCGACATGTAAACACGCTGATAAACTCACAGAATTCAGCCCTGCCTCGAAGTTAACGAGTATTTTGTTTCAAATAAAGAGCTTTTACATCAACAGCAATCACAACTCACCCTGGTTTGTAGTCTTTTTAGACTTTTTCGCTGTTTGGGCTTCACTCATGCCGTCTCCCGTCTTGGAGGACGCCATCTTTATTCAGAAGCGGAAGTTACGTAGAGTCTCTTGCAGAGTCGCTCCCAGCTCCCCGCCACCTAGTGTTCTGGAGTATGGACGTGATTTATTACCTTCCCCGTAAATAGAACGAAATAAAAGGTACTTACAGCTAAATAAATGAACAAAGAGTTTCTAATAAAGTGTGCATCTTTTCTCCAAGCTTCCTGGTGGCTGCCTTTGATTTTCTTCGTCTTTGTAAAACAAGGGTAGGTTCTATTACAGCCAGAGCCAGCCCTAACCAACTTGGTGCCCTAGGCAAGATTTTAACTGTATGGTAACCAAGCGGCAACCTCCGGTCTAAAAATGAGTCCAATGCAGAAGTGCTAAGAACTGCAGTTCATCGAGGATCCGCTTGAGGCTGGCTCCACAGGGAACCCGAAACCACATACACACAATTCAAAAAGCTGATCTTTACAGCAGAAATAAACATGTTTACAGCCTGGTACAAAAGACGAGTGTAGTCTGGATAGCTCATGTCTCGATCGGCACACACTGTGCGGGGGTGAATTTTTTTCTAACGCTGCAATTTTGAAGATACTGAGATTACGAGTCTTCCAATGAGAGGCACAGCTGACTTGATTGACAGGTGGGAACACTGTAGCTGTTGGCTAGGAGGCTCAAAGCCCGCCTCTATACGTCACACTCGCTCGACAGCAGCAATATGGCTGTCACCGACGATTGGCCTCTAAACAGCGCTTCAGATACAGATAGGTGACGCCACGGATACTACGTCTATATTTTATACAGTCTATGATTGTAACCAACTCCACAAACAATAACATCACATTCCAGCATCTTGCCTTTGGTTGCATTTAAATTGGTCTTTGTGTACACTTAAAGACAACTGACAGCCAGCTTTATGTTTTACAGGTTTCCTTTGTTTTGAAATAAAAATGACCTCTAAAAGAATATTAAGAAAATGGCATTAACGCTGATTTTTAGCAGGGGAAAAAAATACAATTTCAAAGCACAGCAGTATAAGTAGAATTTATTCATTCATTATAACACAATCATTTTCACAGTATAGACACTTTCAACAAAGCAACAGTAATGTATTAAGTGATGACTGAAAATCCAGAGGCAAAATGCTTATTTAAGCTTAGCCTACATTTTCTATCTAATAAGCTAACAGATTCCAAAGTGTAAAGAAAAACAACAAAAACAAGTAAATCATGAACACTTATAACCTTAAAAAACTGATTTGCAAATGATTATTTTTAAAAAACAAAAGTGAATCACAAGCTTTTAAATGTTTACTGGCATCAGTCCTCAATTTAACCCAAAATTAAATTAGATAAAACAATATTGTTTTTCCTATTATCTTCAAATTTACTTCCTCACTCATTTAGCTGCGCCCCCTATGGACGGCCGGCGCCCCTAGCATTTGCCTATACTGCCTATGCCACGGGCCGGCCCTGTTTACAGTATTCAAAGAAAAGTAGAAGTCAGGAGTATTTACAAAAACGTAAACGAGCTCTGGCCTGGAGAGGTCATCAGCATATTTACATTGAGGAACATTATTCTGAAACTGTTGAACTATTTGCTCTCGCAGTCTCACAGAGCAGTGAACCTCTTCTTGTCTTAACCGCAGAGAACATTTTCAGTGTTTTGTTGCATGTTGCTGGCGTACAATTAAAATGAGCATATATTTTCAATTAGTACAATTTTTAATTTACAACATCTGATATGTTGTCTTTATATTATTTTAATGAAATATAGTTTTTTTTTTTTTTAAATCAACATTTTACACAGCCTCCCAGCTATTTTGGAAATGGGGTTTTATATTCCTCTAAATACAAAGCATGCTCCTCAACAGAATCACTGGTTTCAAATATTTTCTCTTCACATTCCTCCACAAAAAAATAAGAAGGGTCACAGACCATCCAATCAGAGCAGCATCAGGACATGGTCCCACATCAGACTCCGCCTTTTATCCATCTCTGTTCCATTCCATGTTCTGCAGAGTAACTTTACTTGTTGAATCCTCTGTGTAGTGGCAACTTTTAGCAAAAAGCTTCTTAGCCACTTCTGCAGGACGTGATATTTACTCAAAAATGAAAAACAGGTTTACTCAAAAAGGAAATTGATGCCGTTTAAAATCAAACAAACTGAGAATGTTGGAACGGTTAGAAAATAAGTTGCTCCTTGTCCTGCTCAGCACACATTACCTGCAGCATGACAATTAAAGGCATACACTTACTCTATGGCTCAAACACTGTCTTTAAAAAACTGTGTTGCATCATTACCGTGAATTAACTAAATAAAAAAACCTGACACAGTGACAGAGAGTGAAACAAATACTTTATTTCAGGCGCAGTCTTTCATAGTAAGTCATGATTGCTTTGCTTGCGCTCACTGAAAGAACTGTAATCAACAGAATTCCAATCGATCCAGCCACGACGAATACCATCATCCTGTGATCCGCCCCTGCAAACAGAAGGACACTCATTTCATTCAGCTGTTTCTACTGCACATGTATGCCTCACATTAAACTGTCTGCAAACTTACTGCAAGGAAACCCACAAAAGTTCAATGAAAGTGTGTAAAGGGTATTTTGTTCCTGTTAGGAGTTCAATCATTCGGATCTTGTGTCATGACAAAAGGGTAAAAAAGTCTGTGAAAGATTAAAATAGCTTCCTTTAAAGTGATTTAAAAGGAAGTATATAAACTTCAATGTGCATGATGTTTCTGTAAAGGTCACGGTTATACAAGGCTTGATCCAAAATTAAAACTGCACTTGGTTGAATCTCTCGAGGACATTTCCACTCCTGTCTAAAAGGCTTCTTCAGTTTTACACTGAGGAGTCTCAGGAGGTAAGAATGAGAGCCTCTGTGGGTCACAGGTATACAAATAATCGCAGCAGACATATGGTATGTTTCACATGTACAAAAAGTCAAAAATCAGCTTTTGTATCTTGGGTTAAAACAAAGATGACTTCCAGAGGCCGCTAACCCCTAACTCCCACTCCACTGCTCCATTTGAAGCCACGCCCACTGCTTAATGACGCACCCTTCGTCATGGCGAAGGTATCAGAGACTGCTGCAAGCTTGGAAATAATCTCTCACAGGTACTTTATGTAGCAATGATTACATGTCACAAATAATAAGCAGTTTGCATAATTAATTATTTAGAGTTCTCACAAACTCACTCTAAAGTAGGAGTTCCCAAAGTGTGGGGGTCCCGACCCCCATTTTTTTTTCTTTTTTTAAGTTCTCTAAAAATAGTACATTTTATACATTATAGTGAAAAATGTCAACAGAAATAGTAGCTAAACTTGAAATAAAACCTTGAAAATAGAAAATGTCATGAGTTTTCTGCCTTTCTTTTTGCCAGATGACTTTAGGATTAGTGAACACTTAATTATCAAAAGCATCAGTAGCAGTAGGTTATTTCATAAGAGCACAGGAAACACAGACACATGCTCATATAGGTAGGCTAATTTTCTGCAGCTAAATGAAGCCACATTAAATCACTTTGAGGGACAGTGGGGATCACGAGTCTTTGGCACCTATATTTTAGGATGCCAAAGTTAAGTTACCCTATAAGTTTGGGAACCCCTGCTCTAGAGTATGAGAGAAATACTTTCTATCTTCTTTAGTGGCATTTTTTAGATCCTGAATATAATAACTTTTAGATCCATACGTCTTCATAATTGTATTATTCTTATTTGAAGAAAAGCAGTTTATGTCTGTACGGGTTACAACATTAAACTTTAGTTTATGGAGTGTCTACACTTGGTCAGTATTGGTCACCATTTATCGTTCAACTGCTATGATCAGTAAACTGATGTCCCACAGAGGCTTGTACTTTTAGCTCTGTCCACCAGTTTTACGGACAAGAGATGAAACATCTTCAAAAGTCCAGTTGCCTTTGTGGATCAAGCTTTTACTCAGAAGTAAAACCATGTAGACTGATAATAAAACAGCAGGTTTGTATTCTGTTAACCATCTGTAACACAAACTCACAGTACGATGGCGTGACTCCAGACTTCAGCCTTCTGTTGATGAGCAGAGGTCCAGCAGACACGACAGCAGCTGGTTTCCGTGGTCGGTCAATGTGGCTTGCCGACCTCTTTGTGCGCTGTGGCCGGCTGCAATTCTGCATCAATAAGTGGATTAGTTTCATTCATTTAAAACATTTTAATTTAGATTTCACAAAAGAAACATATTAGGCTTCATATACATCAGAGAAAGTTACAGCTACCAAACTGTAGTCTGTGTAAAATGAATAAAATCTGCAGCTACCAATAACAGCATGTATTGGTGTAACCATCCTGTGTGCATTATTTGAATACTTTTGGTTGCAAAACTCCAAAGTAGATCAATGCAAAGTATTTCTAATGCATCTCAGCAACAGATCTGGGTGCCCAAAAGTGCACTCTAACCCATATCTGACATGATAAAAACAAAGCGAGAATGCCCATTAAGCTCTTAGATCAACTAAGAAGTGGGCTGTTTTGTCACAAGCCTCCATAAAATTCAACTTCTTCCTGCAACCAGATGAGTCGCCCCCTTTTGGACGTTGAGAGATTGCAGGTTTGCACTTTTTGTTCACCTCTTAAATACAGTGTACAGTTTACAGAAGAATACAGTGACTTTAGTTACATCTGTAAAACCTTCTCAGGGCTTCTCTCTACAGGATGCAAACAGATGCATGTGTGTGGTTACTTTTGTTTGGTTGGAAGACAGTCAATCCTCCTGCCCAGAGAGAGTTATCCTGTTTAAAGCTATGTATATGCAACTTTACAGCTTTTCAACTATGAACCTTGAAAAACTACATGAAGATAGCAAGACTGCAGGAACATCATGGCGGACACTCACCAGTAAATCAAGTGCTGTGACCAATTTCTTATTATTTCTGGAGCTGGAAATATTTAAACACCAAACTAATAACTACTTTATCATTTGAGCCTTTATTCCAAGCAGACAAATCAAACATTCACCGTCTCTGGTTTCTTCAAGAAGCTATGAAGGTAACTTTAACCTCCTGCTTCATCATTACCATCTACTGTTTTAACTCTGGAAATTCAGCTGGTTTCTGGTCTGCAGGCAGCAGTATTAAAAGTGGCAACCACTCTGGTAGGTTGATGGGTTGAAGATGAATCAGAATCAGGAAAATAACCAGCAGAAAAACAGATTCAAAATGTTAGAGTCAGTCGAGATCCCTCATGTTTACCTTGGTGCAGTCCTCATCATGTGCACAGATGTTGGCAAGGCAGTGAATGTAGATGGGCTGGTGTTGAGGCATGGAGAACATCTGAACTGAAAACCTGCTCTGCTGGGCCGCACCGTTCACCGAGAGCCAGTGCAGCGTGTGGTCAACAGGACAGCTGGGAGCGAGAGAGGAGGAGGTCTAAAACTTTGTACATGCACATTTCTCTGATTCTCTTTTATGACACTACTGTAACTAATATTTCCTGCAGCAATGAAAGATGATGATCATAACACAGCTCTTCATCGTTAATTAATGACTCTATAAGTCTGCACTCCGTCCTGATGTTGTTTTATCTATTGAAGACATATCTGCTCTTTAATTGTTGGGCATCAGTGATGAAACCTTAGCCACATGTAAGGACTTAAAAAAGACAAGCAACCAGGCAGTGTTGTAGTACTCGAGTCCTGATCTTCAGGACCTCAGACTTGGACTTGAGCTTTGATTGAATTTGGACTCAGAAGTTTGAGAGGAGAACTCAAATATATACATAATAAAGACAGTTTGATGGTTTTTCTTAGTTTTTTTTTGTGTGCAAGAGCCCTATAAGTGTTTCAGTTTCACGCAAGGGCTGGCACATGTTCACCTGCATGCATGTTTCCTGCCAGGATGTTGAAAGGGATGCAATGAACCATGCAAGCAAGAGAAGTGAAACATGTCTGATATGTAAATGTATCTAGGAGGAGAATATGGGAGCGAGCTCAATTCTTCACAAACATCTGTCCAAGAAGCACTCAGGGAGGTTTGAGAGATGCTGAAGTTACTTGGACTGTTGTAATGATCCTGTTAACTCGCTACTAGCTGATGCAAATAATCAAAGTTTGGGCTAAATATAACATTTGATAGTCTGAGTCACTGCTTTGTTTAGGCTGCTGAAAGATGGCTGCTCCCTCTTCTTCACTCGTTGCAGCTTTGAGAAACAAAAATGACTCTATATTCATTTTTTTAAGCTTTTGTACTTAATGACACCGCTAGAAAATAGTTTTGAAGGCTGACTCCTCCCTTACTGATCTTTACTTGTAAATATTTCCTCCTACCCGTCCTGGATCAGGAGACCCTGCACGCTGTCCTGTGGGTTGTTGCTCTCAGTAGCCCAGCACGAGTCCACCTGCAGCAGCACGTCTGAGGCAAAAGAGTTCCTGGTCTGCAGGGACACCTGGAAGAACAGAGTGTCCTCTGGCTCCAGGCTGATGGTGTCCGTGTAGCTGTATGTGTATGACAGATCGGTGAACAGGCTCATGGTCAGGCCCAGCTGTACGGAGGAGTTAAACGCCACCAGGGAGAGAGATGAGAGCCTGCAGACAGAGGTGATGTTTAGCTGTTTTTCACCGTCCTGTCTTTGCATCGCTTTGTTCTTTTAATTCAAGCAAAGATAAAAATACAAAGATTCTCGTCTCACCACTCCATGTCCACGGCAACTTGAGCATTACGGATGTAATGTCGAGGGTAGACGCATTTCCAGACGACTTTCAGATCCCGCCGACTGATGGTTTGCTCTTTAGTCAGGGACACAGCCAGAGTGTTTTGGTACTCAATGTGGGTTTTGTTTACCTGGATGGACATGTGCTTCAGTCAGACAGATAAAAGACTGAATTGACAAGCATGACAAAGATGTGAGCGCAAACATGATTCCTGCTTGATTGAGTATGTAGCATTACAGTGCCTGTCATTCATTGTTTGGAGAACTCTTCTCCTGTTTCCGTCTTTCTCCTCAGCTTGAGAAACTCTTCAATCTCCTAAAAGTCCTCCTCACTTCTCCAAACAGTGTCTCACCTCAAAAGCTCTCTTAAGGGCTGAGATGCCTTGTGAATAACTCATCTTTACCAGAATCTAGTCTTGACTTTTAGGGGGAATGCTTCAAAAACATCTCTAAAGACAGCCACTGATATTTACGATCTGCTTCATTTTTCATGTCTCAAACGCTTCACAATTAACAAGCAACAAAAAACTTTAATTCGATCTTGAAGATGACGGAAATTGTGACATTTTACACCCTATAAAAAGCCCTCAATGGATTGACTCTACCTTACTTAGCTGAACATCATCACGTCCATACTCCAGCTCGAGCACCGAGGTCAACTAACATGCTGATCCTGAAGTGCCTAAAGATGATCGAGCCTTTACAGTAGCTGCTCCTAATCTGTGGAAACCGATCCAAATAAGATCTGCCCCCACTACTGAATGTTTTAAATCATTGCTGAAGACCTCTCTCTCTTGATGTTGTATTTTTTTGTTGTACTTTTGACCTTTTTAAGCACTTTGGTCACCATTAGTTATTTTTAAATGTGCTGTATGAATAAGGTTGACTCACCCGTCTCTCAGTTCCACATTCAGAGGATTTACGTGATGCATTGAAGAAGTAGAACATCTCGCTCTCCTCCGTGGTGCACCGTCCATCGTTCAGCTGCACATCCACTTTTCCGCCCATGTGAGAGGTCAGGTAGAGTTTAGCTATTCCACCGGTCAGCAGTTTTTCCATGCACTGACTGAAAAGGCCTTTCTCTATATCAGAATAAAAGGTCAGAAGCAAAGCAGGGGAGAGTCTGTTACAGACCAGTAACACGACTGCACCTCAACATGCATTTTTTCTCGTTCTTATGCTGGTGTAACTAAAGCATGCACAGAAGCGAGGTGGCTGGTTGCATCACAGGACTGACGTCATACCCACGACGCTAACGAAAACATGCATTAAACTTACAGATAAAACCTCTAACATCCCTCAGGTGGGTCCAGTTCACAGCAGAACAGATTCATGTGTTGGTTTGAGGCAGACACTCAAGGCTTTGGAAAGTTCAACAACTCTTGTATTAGTGTTTGTTATGTTTTCTCTCACCACCCCTCCTCTACTCTCATAATCTGGTGCACACAGTGCTGCAGGAGCCTCATTGCTCAACAGAGCGGTCAATCATGATGTAACTTCAGCTCTTGGTTTAATTAAATAACTAATTAAAAGGAAGCTTCTTAGAAAATGATTTCTGAATTTTAAGGTTTGGTCTCTTTTCCCTCTGTTAACGTTTAGGAGGCAGGGCTGCTGACTTATACTGCCGCCAGTCAGCAGAGGGAGCTCTCAATCTTTTGGCTTCACAGTCAGTGACCATTTATACCATCCATTTTTATACACAGACCATGGTGTCTACTAGATGCTGGCTTGTCTGAGCCTTGAAATGACTGAAAATTGAGCAGTGTGTAAACTTCTCTACGCCTGAAAAAAACTAAAGAAAAATAAAACAGAGGCGGGTTTTGGAGCAGGGTTAAGAGTTAAGCTACCAACATAAAATGTAGCCCCCCTGACTCACGTCAAGTTCTGGACATTTGCAATTATCCAATACTTCTTTGTTTTTCACTAAAGATGTGAAGAAAAGGCCCTCAGGACGGTCAGTGACAAGATCAACAACTTCTATATTTTATTATTCAATGAAATAATCGCTGAAATCGCTGCAAAGATGTCAGTTAGTAAAAGTGAAATCATTTGCGCTTTTAAGAATGGAACTAGGGATATTTGAATCACTCATTTTCACCAGCAGGAACTGAACCACAGATATCCGTAAACAGATATCTAGTCTAGTTGTTAAATGTTAAAATGGGGATTTTAACCTTCTAATGATCCTAAAAATAATAGGTCACGTTACGTTAGTTAGTTCATGGGCACTAAATCTGACACACTGCTTCAGTAAGAGAGAGCTTTGGATATGTTTTTTTGCATACGTGAGATTATAAAAAGAACGTACCATTGCAGTGTGGACGTGAGACTGCTGCAGGTTTGGTGACAGAGCTCACATCATAGTAGCCATGCTGGCACACACACATGTAGGATCCAAGAGTGTTGATGCACAGGGAGTGACGGGGACACAAAGTGTGCTTAGAGGAGGCACACAGATCTGGACCTGATAAAAAACATCAAACCAAAAGATGAAGCTTCAAAGTTTGAATTCTGTGAAAGATTTGAGACATTTCAGCAGCACCTACCCTCCCACTGAATGACCCCGTCTGTTATAGCGACGTGCGTGTTGTTCAGGGAGCGAAGGTAATCCAGCTGCTCTCCCACAGACAGAGGCACGTCTTCCTCAGTTTTCGTTGCATCAAAAGACATGAACAGGACTTCTGTTTTGTGCGGCTCGTCTGCAGGTTCGAAGGTGGCGATCTCAATGCGAGTGGGCCGAGTGAAGTTCTTGAGAAGCACCTGCAGCTGAAGGGCAAACATGAAGATATGATGCTTTAAAAACAAGCAAAATACACAACACAACAAAGTAACCGTTAGGTGAAATAGTAAATCTGTAAATTAGAGATAAAAACACACAGGGATACATTATTCTACTTATATTCTCATTGCCCTTCATCTTGATGCTTTCCCTCCTTTCACTACTATTTCTTGCTTGTAAATATATTATGTCTCTTCATAATTTTTATTTCCTTACATCTTTTAACAGCTTATAGATCTGTATCTTCCTTTTCCTTATTACTTTTATATGTTCATGTTTCCTTTAGCACCTCTGTTGCTTACCCTTTTTTCTCTGTTTCTTCTCAGCTGTGGTTTTACAAGACAGACTTAATTTCAACTACACCTTTGCACTGTCCCGCTGCCTCTTGCCATGTTGGGGTCATTTTTGTTGCCTACCGTGCTTGATTTGCTTGTTTGTTAAAGTAGTTCATAAACCACCGGACATATGCGTTTGTTCAATTACTTCCAGTTGTTGATAAACTGAGAGAAGGCAGAATTGTAAAGATCTGTCTGACTGTCTTTGTGCAGAAAATTTGCAAACCTGAGACACAGGAAAACATAAAGGCATTTGAGCTTCTCACCTATAACACCTGGTGGAAGAAATAATAACCTTGATTTAAAACCTAAGCATCAAAGTGCTTCACAACGGCAGCAAAAAGAACAAAGTTACGTCATAAAATCATGAGTAAAATCACAGATATCAAAAGATATTTCTTCCTTAAATTCAAATTATGGCAAAGTTCAAAGTGTAAACAAGAGCAGACTTAAACTGAGGCGATCTGAAGGGTTTTTAATGGTAAAAATAAATCTTTATTTCATACCTTATCTTTGAATATTTCCCCCATCGTAGCTCTTGGTTCTGACATGTCGTCCAGCAGATCCTCAGGTAGGGACCAGGGCAGGACCATGGTGAGACCCATCCCAGAAATATCAATCTGCACATCTGAGAAACACAGGGGAGTGTCTCTATCAGCAAATCTTTAGATTTATCAAGACATAAAAATCACACCTCATCATTGTCAGGCCTTTTTTAATTTTTTTTATTAACGATGTATTTAATGTTTACTTCCCCACATTAATCACCTAAAAAATAAAAAGCTGCTGTCACATTAAGGTGCAGCAGTTTGATTCTACTTAGACTACTAACGGTTCCTCAGACTGACCTGGACCCAGCGCAGATTCAGCAGCCCTCACAAGTGCCCCAAAGGATGAATTTGCTCCTTCAAAACACACATGAGATCGTTCAGACTCCCACTGTCCCTCACATTCCTCCCAAACATCCAGCACGTAGGTCTTCCCTTCCTCCAGCCCTGTGAGATGGAGCTCAGGGTCGTTCACACGGTTGCTCTGGACGGTGGGGCCGTTCTCCAGAGACAGCTCGTATAAGAAGGCCACAGCTCTCTGGTTCATGGTGCTGGACATCCACAAGGCAGTGGAGTCGTTAGAGCGATACCTGAGCTCAGACACGCCTTGAGGACCTGCATACAGGTAGAACAGGTGACAGATGTATCACTGTGGGACATGCCCTGGATGTAGAACAATGCAGAAATGACAACATGCAGGGTTATAAGAAAAATGTGCATTCAAAGCTTTTAGCAACTTCAGCACCACGGACAGCACTGGGGTCTTTGCACCTTTCAGTCTCTGAAAGAGTGTCACCATGTTTATCATCTTTATCAGGTCCATAAAATATAACGTGCATAGCTAACAAACAGCTGCTCCACACTGTATCATGCTACCAAAATATGGGTTAACACGAGTGGTGCATTTAGGTCTTTGCATGACCCCTAAAACTGCATCTACCCCAGTGATTCTTGCTGCGTGTAAAGATCAGTGTGTGTTGGACCGCTCCATGTTTTTTGCGTCACCTGTGTGTGTGGCAACAGTCTTGGTGCTCATGATAACGCTGTCTCCACACAGCGCCTCCACCCTGGCCTGGTGCTCTTGGCATGGCTGAAGCCCCTCCACAGTGTAGTTGGTGAGGAGCGTGGAGCCCTGCAGCACCCCCTCGTGGTAGACTCTGAACTTGGAGATGGATGAGGTGTTGCTCACATGCCAGCTCAGGGTGTAGTTGTCTGGGCCGAACGATGTCTGATTCAAGGCCTCGATGCTGGAGTGAGCTGAGGAGCAGAGAGGGGATTAAACTGTTAACTCTTTTGCGTCTCTGTAAGTCTGAGAGCCCAGAAACAGACTACTTTGCAGTGCTCAGAAATTACATGTGTGCTGCAGATTTAATCATTATCATAATTTAAAACTAAAAGACGTGCAAGGATTACAAGAACTGTATTGCAGCGGTTTCTGCTAGCTGAGGCAATCATCTGGAGCAACTTGAAGACAATTTTTTCATCATTTAAAGCCTAAAATACGTTACAATAAAGCCCTGGTTTAACATTTGTGGTGAAAATAAGTTACATAACCTCAATTCAGTTTGTCCATGAAAGGCCTACCAGAGTTCCCATCATTCAGGATCATCTTGCTGTAGTGGGACTCCATCCCTGCCTGGCAAACCGTCTGCAGGCCAAACTTCACCCTCCTGCAGGGATCCAGGTCTGACAGGGTGAATACAAAGTTTTCCTTTTTGTGCCACCAGAGCGCCTCCTCTGTGACGTGGTCTGTGCCGTTGAGGAAGAAGGCGGTGAGGAGGAAGAGGGAGTACTTGCAGTTCTCGGGACAGCTCCAGGACAGAGATATTCTGCGGTTGTTCAAAGACGAAACCTTGAAGTCTCTGGGAACGTCTGGGTCTGAAGGGTAAGAAGGATTTTACAAGTATTTTTTTTTTTTTTTAAAAGGATATTTTTGGGGCTTCTTGCCTTTATTTAAAAGAGCAGCTGTGGGAGTGTAGGAGGGAAAGAGGGGATGACATGCAGCGAATAGTGAATGCATCAGGAGTTGAATCTGACGACAAGGTAGACCCCTGCTCTAAACATGTGGGGTTTTATTTTTAAGAAAAGGTATCTAACTTTCATTTTTGCTTTTCATCACTCACAAATATCAGCTGTCTGCCTAAAGTTCACACCTGTAATAGTAGAGAGGCAGGTAAAGGAGTGAGCGCCTGCTATCTCCACACAGGCTATGTACGGGCTGCAGGAGCTCAGAGCTGTGAAGTTGTAGTTGTTGTTGGTGGTTGTGCTCATGCTCAGGGCCTTATAGGAACCCCGCTCTGTATGGTACAGCGTCACAGTGTGGCTGTTGCTGACAGCTCGCCTCTTGTCCACCCAGGACACCAATAGTGAGAAGGGGGTCCTGGAGTCCAGCTTGACGGGGTGACGCTGTGTGTGGCCTAGGAAGAGAAAAACTCTGATATTTGAATTGGTAATTAAATGCCATAATACATTACTTGCATGAATGAGATCAGATTTATTTATATTTAGACCATTCAGTCTTGGTCTTTTTTATTAATTTAGTACTCTTTAAAACATGGGTTCCCAAAGTGTGGGTCAGGACCCCCTTGGCGAAACACCAATGGAGGGGTCGTGAGCTGTCTTCCAGAAGGTTTTTTTTAAGGTGATCTAAAAGCAATTTTACCCATTGATTTAGTACAATATAGACAAAAATAGTATCTAAATTTGAAATAAAACCTTGAAAAGAGAAAATGTAATGAGTTTTCTTCCTTTCTTTGTTGCCAGGTGACTCCTAAGTTTAGAGTTAATTATCAAAAGCATCAGTAACAGTAGGTTTATTAATAACAGCACAGGAAACACAGACACATGCTCACATAGGTGGGCTAATTTTCTGCAGACCAGCTAAATGAAACCACATTAGATCACTTATAGGGACAGTGGGGGTCGAGAGTCTTTGGCACCTATATTTTGGGGGTCGCGAGCTGAAAAGTTTGGGAACCCCCGCTTTAAAACATCACATTGGAGTGGATTGATCTGCCATAGCTTGCCCCAGTGTTTCCTAAAACAAGTGGCGAAATAAAATCCAACATACTCGTACCTATTGCAAGGAAGAAGTGTTCATCCTGGTGGAAGAACACCGTCCCATGTTCACATGGAAACACCTCGTTTGCGTTCATCGTGTCCAAGAACTCCTGGAAAAGGAATGAGGAGATGATGAAAGAAGCTAAAAGGGAGAGCGACTGGATATAAAAAAGCAACCGTCTGATTCATATATCATGATCACCATGGTGGAAGTTGTTGGTATCTTCTCTGGCTCCTGCAGGCCTTTGATTTGAGTGAACCTTGTGCCTTAAGAGCGAGTTAAAACATCTCATGTCACTGATAACTGATGCTTCTTATGGCTTAAAGGGAAAATAAAGTTAAAGATGCTTACTTGGAGTGATTCTGAAAGTCCACGCCTGAACAGAGCCTCCATACTGAAGGGTTAGTTTCGTTTCCACGGCTGGGGAAACTGTCAGCGAGGTTAATTTACCCACCTTGTTGGTGTATTTTATGGATGTATCATTCAGCCATATGTTCCCATTTTGCCTACAGGAGAGACATTCATGCAGCATCAGTAAAGCCCATTTTGCCACATGAATCAAAAGGAACATGTTCTCTTAGACAAAATAGTCTGATGTAGTGGTTCTGGATCAAGATCTGGTCCAATATGGTCTAGAGGTAGAATAAAGCTGTGAAATCCTCGTTTTCTTGCATTTTCTTGAATAAAATGAAAGTTATGTAAATCTGAAACTGTGTTTTTAAAAGTCTGCAGCCTCTCTAGGATACCTTAGTCCAGATCTGATCCAGCATTTTGGTTAACTTTCTTCATTACATCCAAACCGGAAGTTGCTAATTAGATGCAGTCCTTAATTAAGCATTGTTTGGATTACTGAAGACTTTGTGCTCACCTTTCCAGAACTTTGCCTTTGGCCATCCAGCATATTGAGAACGAAATATCGACACAATGTCCTGGAGTATAATGAATTAGGGTTATTTCTAAATGCAACATTCTGTTGTTTGGGCTAATCTAATGTGTTGAATATGTTGTTCTACTCACCAAACGAAATAAAAAAAGACACCAGTATAAAAAAGATGATCGAAAACTTAGGAGAGTTCCTGAAAATAGAAAAGGTGAATTATCTGCTCAATTAATGGATAAATGCATGATTAAAAAACACAACGTTTAGATTTTCTTACATTTCTTTTAAAACGCGAGCGATGAAAAGCATATCGTGTTTGTTAACGTCAGAGCTAAACTGGAAGAGACATAATGAGCGACAGGTGTGTGCTGCGTTCAAGTACCTGCTCAGAGTCAGGAAAAAATCCTGGGAATCCCTTGATTCTTCACTGATGGGTCCGTATTTCATTTTTTTTTTCAGTCTTTTTCTAACATATTTATTTGATGCTTAATTCTAACATTAGGGTTTGAATAATACTAACATCCTTCTGCATTAATAATAAATATTTTAAATCCAAAAAAAAAAAAAACACAGTAAAAGAAAGGTGAAAGAGTTAGAAGTATTGAGTACAGAAACTGTTAATGTATTCTGGAAGTTAGTCATTGTGCAAGTACTAATAACAATGTGTGCTATATCTTAATGTAAAGAAAGCTACAAGCAGCTTTTTGAGACAAAGATTAAAAGTAAAATAACAAAGACCCGCCTCTCTGGCAAATAGCCAATCACAGCTTAGAGATTTTTGGGTGGCACCTGGGTCGGCCAATCAGATTCAAAGGGGAGCCCAGTGACAGGCAAACACTTTGTTTAAACAAGATAAAGCCTTGAAATTAACCAGGTTGAGCTCGGAAAGTACAGAGATTAATACAACAAAATTTTTAAATTAAAATTGTGCTTGTATAGACAACATATTTAAACCTAAAGAGGGCTTTTTTATAGAGGAAAAGAATATCAACTTCTACTCGCGTTTTTTTTTTGGTGAAATAAATTTCCCAAAGTTGGTGACGACCCTTCTGTGTAACCATTTTTGCATAATATAACTTTTGGCTTATAACCTGGAGATTGTGAGTGACTGTGAACCCTTCATGTAAAACTACACCTGTGTGTACATCCTCTCATTAGACGCAGTGGTTTTGAGGGGAGTTGATTCAGCTTCAGAAGCAAAAACAAGTAAAAAGGTCAAATAAGTTGTGCATGTCTTTGAGCCTGTGTCTTTTCCATGATTTCTAAAATGATCCCATGGGAATCACTGCTGCTGGTTTTGCTGCAGAAGGCCTGCAGGTGGCGATGTCCATCTTTATGAAATTTGCAGATGAAATTCAGAAGCAGACAGATGTACTGTTTATTACAACACAGGTCACTGTTAAACATTCATGCAGGGGTTAAAATGTAAGAAACATTTTCTCCTTCATGAATCTTTCTGTATAACTTGAACTCACATACCTCCTGTGTGACTCTGTGATTACATTATAGTAAGGAAAGACAGCTTGTCCCTTATTAGAGGTCCTGCATCACAGAGTCTTCTCAGGGTCTACTGGACGGCCCTCTGCAGTCACACAGAGCAGCTTTTGTCTGAGAAATCTAACAAGCAACCACCTAAATTGGAGTCACAAGTGTGCACAGTCTGAAGACAGTTTCAGGCTGAAACTCTACTTTACTTCTGTTTTATTCCAAACAAATTATAACCTTAGCAGCAGAGCGAAACAACAGAGTGTTCTGGCACAGTATGGAGAGCTGGCTGTGTTTGCTGCTGCTGTGCACACTAAGTTTAATGCTTGCCTCTGGAGACGAGACGAAAAATGATGATGATGACATCGACCTTGTCAGCTTTCTGAGAAGTATCTACTCCGGGCTGCTGGTGAGAGACAAGCCGTTTATCATCAACAGAGACTTCGAGATAAACTCCCTCAAGGAGCTGGGACGCCCTGCAGACCTCTCAATCACGGAACAAACCAAGGATAAACCTGTCAGCTGGGATACAAATGCAGCTCCTGGACCTGTGGTGGTAACCAAGAATGGCCAAATGAAGGGGGTGACAGCGGATAAGGCACATATATTCTCTGGGGTACCGTATGCAGACCCTCCTGTAGGGGCTTACCGCTGGAAGCCCCCCAGACCTGTGAGTCCTTGGTCCGGGGTTTATGATGCCTCTTCTCCCAGAGCAGCATGCATGCAGGCCTGCAGTGGACCCATCACAGAAGAGTGTCCACGAGTGGTAAGGAGTAACTTCACACTTATTTCAATGCTGTGATATTTCACTTCAGGGTGAAATAACCTCTTTGCACTTTTAGTACTCTGGCACAGAGACACTTACTTATAATGTGACAAAAAATGACTTTATTGGCTTTACATTATAGATGTTTCTTAAATACAAGGATATTATGGATGCATTACAGATGACAGAGCTTAGGAGAAAGCATGGTTTTGATCATGTGCTAAATAGAATTTGAGAAATGACTCATTCCAACAGAAGTTACACACCTGATGATTTCTCCCCCTGAATTATTCTCCGATACCATCTCTCTCTGCAGGGCTTATGCAGGGTTGGAGAAATAATGATGCAATTAGATCAGCCTATAAAATACAAACCATGTGTAGTCAATCTTTGGGCCTATTTGAGAGAGCTACATAGTGTATGTATCTTGTTTAAAGTAGACGATAATTAAATATAATGTTAAGTCAAAGGGTTTTAAACTGCTACATTTATAATAGTCAATTTATAGTTTATATTAATGTAGATTCAAAGGTGGCAGTTGCGGTGGCCATCTTGCAAAAGTATGTGGATGCCATGCCAAGTCTAGAAATTTCTTCCAACATTTGATAGAGGCTTATCTACCACATCATATGCTTAATTAATCCAAAAAAAAAGTATTTCTCATGAGAATATTAAGCCAAAAGCTACACAATGAAAGCAGACTAGCCTAATGTCTTTTTTAACATTGCAAATTTGTAAACAGATATCAAAAAAAGGAGGATGTTTGATTGTCTAGAGGTTGACGAAATAGTATTAACTCCTGATCCAAATCAAATTTAATATGTAAAGTACAAAAATGTAGTTTTATTTCCCTCAAAGTTACATTATCTTAAAGACCTCAATTTGGTCCGGGCCTGGAGTACTGGCATGGGCCCCTTGAAATCTGATTTGCCGTCCTGGTTGCAGACCCAAAATCTTTGACTCTGATTGGCTGTTTGTCTTGTTAGAGGCGGGACTTTGTTAAAATGAGCTTCTTTTTAACTATAAGTAATGACATTGGACACAAACACCTTATTTAAAATTTGAAGAATTAAGCTCAGAAGTTTAATTTCTGTTGTGTTACTTTTAAAATCTCCGCCACTCCTGCAAAAGTCAGTTCCCCAGTTTGGCTACCCCAACCAAAAAAGTCTGGATCCGGCCCTGACATAATGCATCATTGGTTTTTTATCTACACGGTAAATGAACATTTCTTCATCCTATCTGTCCCCTCAAAGGTGAGTGAGGACTGTCTCTACCTGAACATCTTTGTCCCATTGGACGTGGACTTCACCTCCCCCCTGAGGAGCACGCTGCCCGTCATGGTGTGGATCCATGGAGGGGATTTCATCGCTGGCTCTGCCTCCAAGCCTCTGTATGATGGACGCTTCATCAGTAACTTCACACACTGTGTTGTTGTTAGCCTGGAGTACCGTCTAGGTGAGGAAGTTTGATTGATACGGGGGCCTTTACGGTGCTTTTACCATCATGCATTGTGTATTTATTATTATTTAGGTGTTATCTTTGTTGCACTAGAAACTTAAGCAGACAGAGCATGGAGCTAATTTAAGAGATAACAAGCTGGCATCTTGTGGAGGACATTTACCACATGGTTGAAATAATAGTGTGTTTGTTGAAGAGTACATTTGTGTGTGCATGAAGCTAGATAACGTGCGTGAGGGACATTATTTTAAATGACTGAGCCTGTTGGTAATTACTCTGTTTCCCTGTAAGACTGGAAACAAGAGCAGCGAGGAAATGAATGTCTTGATGGAGTCAATTATGTCTCGCTGATCATGTGAATTCATGCATGATTTAAGGTGCCTTTGGGTTCCTTGTTTCCGGAAAACAGCCTCACACCTCAGCCCTAGGAAATTATGGGATCTTGGACCAGCAGACGGCTCTTCTTTGGGTGCAACAAAACATTGCAGTGTTTGGAGGTGATCCAGGCAAGGTAAGCAAACACACCCAACATCCTAAGAACCTTAGAGTTAATGTCCCCCTTGTTTAATAAACAGGAAACTGTGACATGGAAATGGATGCTTCAGTTTGTGGTGCATTTATTTATTTCAGGTGACAATATTTGGGGAGAGTGCTGGTGCTCAGTCAGTGAGTCTTCACCTAATGATCCAGAGCAGCAAACCTCTGTTCAAACAGGCGGTGCTGCAGAGCCTGCCCTTCTCCATCCCTCTCAAGACGAGGTGAGGACTGATTTGAGTTACTGAATGTTTTCCACTTGAGGTGGTTTCAAAGGTATTAGTCTTCAGATCAGAGTTTTCTCGAGCCTGGCTGTATTCAGATCTCCTGAGACCACCTCAAGCATGCTTACAGTTACAGACAACTTCCATCTGAACTGTTATTCTGTTTTTATCCACCGCTCTCCCCAGACACGATGCCCTGAAGCTGGGGAAGGACTTTGCCAAACAGACCAACTGCTCCGTGAGCGACGTCGTCTGCCTGCTGTCTCTCTCTCCACAGGCTGTCCTGGACGCCCAGATGAAAACAAGTAGGGCGCCGCAAACACCAGCCCACACTCGCCAAATTTAGAGCAGCGCTCAGGGCTGCCCACACAGTTACATAAGAAGGCTGCTATAGTAGGTTTGTCTGAAGCAGATGATGAAAAAGATTATTTTTATAATAAAACAAAATCATGAAAGCTGGAAAAAATGGTCCTGGAGGGGTAATTAGAGGAATTTGATTGCCTCACAGCACAATATGACTGTCATATATCTGCAGGGCTGACAGTGTTATTGACAGTATTAGAACCACTGACTCATGATTACACCATCAGCTGCAGCTCTGTCAGAACTCAGCCCCAAAAATCTGGGACAGAGGCAAAAAAAAGATAATAATAATAAACAGAAACAGCTTTTTTGTTTTATTTTCATGTTTAATTCAAATTACAATAGCTATGTTCTAAATAATAAAGTTCCCTTCTCTCTGTTGTGAAAATCAGACTATATTTACCATCAAATGTGATGTTTGTTTGTGACCTTAGGTTCCAAGATTGTGAATCCGTTCAGGTTCCTGGAGGTTTTTGAGACATGGGGTCCGCACATCGATGGAGAGCTCATAAAGGAGCAAGCTGTCACCGCTTTCCTGAAGGGCCACTGGCAGAAAGAGAAGCAAGTGCTGCTGGGTAAGAAGAAACAAAGCAGACATACAGTTTGAAAATATGTATTTATATATCTTATTTTATCAAACAAATGCCAAAATTGACACAAACAGAAAGTCCCTCACAGGATCTTTAAGGACAACTATGAGGTCCTACTTTAGATATTTACATGTTGACACTGCTGCATACTTCTGTCCCTTTAATGTCAGATCAAACTTTGCAAAGTTTTTATACACAAAAACCTCTGATAAGCATTAAGTCAGGTGAGAAACAAAGAGGATGCACACTGCAATCGATCAAATGCAACATTTCAGAGCATGCACAATAACAGCATGATATTAACAGAAATACTGAGCTAAACATCAGGTACTGACATCTTTGGTGTCGTTGGCTCGATTTCTGTCACAGAGCAAATATGGTCTGAAACCGATGTTCAATCAAAACATTGGTGCATCCCTAGAGCATGTTTTTGATGCAGTTTCTACTTGAATTGCAGGAAAAAGCTGAATATTTCTTCAAACCATTGCCTGAAAAAACAGTTGTTTGACTTTAATGCATAGTTTTGCATCGCTTATTTAAATGCAGGAACCCTTTAAACCCCTAAAAATTGTACATTAAGTATTCAATGTGTCAAAATCACTAACAACCATCAGATGTTGTAGGCTTGAGTTTCTGCAGAGAGAAACAGAGCGGTACTTTGAGCTTGTTGATGATATAAAAAAGCTAAAGGCAATGTTACAAACTCTGAGTAATAGACCTTTATTGGAACTCGGCAGCCTAATGAATCCAGGTGAAAGCTGCAGCCTAATTACTTCTTTGTGTAAAACTGCCTGCAGTCATAACAAGAGGCAAACACGCAGAAGAGGAATCAAAGACAATGAGACTAAAGGTTGTGTAAACGTGTGACAAGAGAGCTGCAGGCGAGATCTGGTTCACCTGTTAGTAGAGACTGAGGCTGTTTTTTCTGTCCCACAGGTACCACTTCAGAGGAGGGGGTGATCTTTGTGTATGGAGTCTTCAACAAGCCAGTGTCTGCAATAGAGAGCACAGTGTACATCACAGCCATCTTTAAACAGCACGCTCTGCGGATCCTGCACAAATACTTGCCTCTTTACAGAGACGCTGACCGCAGGGGCATGCTCGCTCAGGTAAGAGGAGCTCAGTCCACAGATTCACCTTTTTTTATTCATACATACTCTTATAACAAATGCAACAAACAGCCTAAGCACAAAACTCACTGACACTAACATAACTAATTAAAAAATCCACTCCGGAGACATAAAGCCACGTTTTGTACAAACATCAATCCAGACGCTTGTGAAAAATTCAGAAGGAGAGCTTTCACGAGGCCAAGAACAATCTTTGTGAAGTGAATTACCAAAACTAACTCACTGTGCTCTCTATTTTAAGTCTTAAGCCTCTTCTTTTCCAAATGTCAAATGTTTCCTGAAAGTCTCATTTTGTAAAAAGAAGTCTGGTTGTCTGTAAGTCTACTTGATGATGACTGTTCTGCCATCCCTTGATTTGTTAAATCAGCAACCATGTTACTAATGACATCATGGTCTCCATTGTTTTTTTTAAGTGTTGTTCAACACAACTAGATGTCAATTTTGTAAAAAATTGTCCCACTTAAAAACTAAAAAGGAAGGACCGCAAAACAGCCGAACTTGATGCTTCAACAACGAAGTCCTCAAACCAGTGATTGATGTCTCAATGGCTTTTAACTGACCCAGTGCAAGCTAACAGAGCAGACAAGGTAGACCAAAAAAGAGGGAAGGCAGATCATCAAATAACCCTAAAATATGACTTTTTGTGATCACAAAATGCTTTGTATTTCACATATTTTTTATTCTAAGTAGGATTTACAGTAGGATAAAACTAAAACTGTAATGTTGGGTTTCTTTTTTAAACATTTGCTTGAATTTGGCTTATAAAAACAAAAGATCAGTGAGTATAATCGCCCTATACCTGCAAAATTAATTACATTTCCATCAACCTAAGAAAGCTGGATATTTTGTTCAGTGCTTTGTAGCTAATATTAGCATGCTAAGTGTCAATGTGTGTGTATTAGCATGCTTATGTTAACTTTTAGCATGGTCATGGTTTTTGCTTACAAACAATATAGCTCTGAATAGCTCATTTTTCTATTGGCACAAAGGGGTGATTTTATTATAGCTCATTAGTTTTGAGGTTACTTTCTGTAGCTGTTTGCAAGGAGGCTAAAGGCACGCCTTATATCCGCCTCTCTACCACATTTTTTGTCTATATGTCTTGATCTGATAAGCTGTGACAGTATAGCAGTGGATCTGCTCATGGTGACATTCAAGAGGGATGAACTTCTCCAGTATTTTTTTCATGTTGATGCAAAGCACAAAGTCACGACCTGAGGGAGCTGCAGGGGTCGAGAGGTCAAACTCCTGCACATATTTAGTATTCAGTCACAGTTAACAGCAGTGAGAAGACTGTGGACAACCACACACACACACACACACACACACACACACACACACACACACACACACACACACACACACACACACACACACACACACACACACACACACACACACACACACACACACACACACACACACACACACACACACACACACACACACACACACACACACGGTTATTTCTCCACAGGGCCGAGGAGGGGAGCAGCACAGATATCGACCTGCACAGACTCTCAGTCTTGTTGAAAAACAGCCAATTGTTTTTTACACCTTGTTTACCAAAAGCATGACCTCAGACTGTTTCCTTCAAACTTTGTTCACCATGGGCAGCTGATTCATCATGCATATGTTAGAACTGAGAAGAAAATATGATTAAAAGTATTTTAAGAGGCTAAAGGCTAATTATCAGAAGTCACCAGAGCGCCTGAATTTTCTCTGCTAGAGAAAACTCTAATGAAACCTTCAGAGATGAATATTTCAGAGAGAAATCTTCAGTTTATAAATTCAAAGTTAGTGAAGTGCGCTGCTTTTGATCAGCAAATTGTGCATAATTAATAAGCTTTATCCTCTCATCAGCTGTCACACAGCTGCAGGTTATGTTCAGACATTAACCTGTGATGGTTGAGAACCCTTGCATGTGTTTAAAGAAGTGTGACAGTGAAATAAATCAGGACACATCTGCATTTTAAGGGCTTCGTTCTCTTTTATGCTATGTTCAGGCTTGAACTAAAATAGGACACACACAGCCTCCTACACCCAAAAACACACTCACACATCAATAACCACCCATTCAGTGGCTTAGTGAGGCAGGCAGTCGTGCATGGATCAATGTCCCACCCAGTCAGAGCGCAGCGTGAAGCGAGGACCGGGCTGTCTCTGTGCTCCCTCCAGCTTCTCTACGTCTCACACTCCGACGAGGAGTTGAGAAGAATCGTAACATTTGATCAAAGCAGTCAAGACACACTTTATTAAAACCATCACCGTCATTCAGCAGACTTTAAAGATCTAAAGTTGCTCCTCTCTTCTCAAACACATTCAGTTGTTCGCCTACAGAGGGAGCTACGACTCCAGGTTTCTTTTCTTTCTCTGACTCCAGAACAATCCTCACCTTTTCATTTCTACTTCATCATTTGTATTTGTGAAGCACGAGGACCGACTGGAGTCAGGGAGCTGGTCTGTTTATAATGCAGCTCTAGCAAGAACAAGTCAGACGGAGAGGGCAGGCTGCTTCTATGACGGCTGAATTTCATGTTGTCTTAAGCTGCATGTTTACCGGCAGGGTGGTACCCAATAAAGCCACCCAGTGATTTAAACAATGATGATGAACAATATTAAGTGTGACGAATGAATCTGATGACTATTCTTGATGTGGGAGTCTTTACTCAGCTTCAGTCTCAGAATCCCCTTTCCTTGCGCTGCGTCATGTACAGTCCAGTGAGAAGCACAGATCTAAAGTGAGGCAAAACTCATCCTTCAGATATGTTTGCAAAATAAACATGGTCATTTCTTGGTTGGTTAAAAACCCCAGAGTAGCATCTGTCAGTCTGTTTCTGCAGAGTCTCAGTTTCACTGTAAATAGTGACCTAAAAAGAGACTGTTTTTTCAGCAGAATGAACTTGACAAAGAAGCTGATTTTCTTGCACGTAACTGGTCTTAAGTTTGCTGAAATAACACCATCATGGTGTAGATTTGTAAAAAACAAAAGCCTTGTCAGGTTTGTCCTCAAGAGGAGGAGATGCTTGAAATGCTTGTTTTTTAAAAATGTCTTTTCTGATGCACTCCAGGAAGAAGAGACCACCAAACAGCTGATTGGCTTACGATACAAACTATCAAGCAGATTGGTCGCTGTAGTTGAAGTTCTAGAGCTGCTCTAGATTCTTGAGCTCGTCACTGGACTGAAGTTTTAGAATCTAGAACAGATTGTCAGCATCAGTTGCATGCACATATCTTTAGGATTGAGGTTGTTGTTAGACCACATGCAGATTGGAGCCCAGTGTCATAAGGACAGTTTTTCCTTCATGCGCTAAAGCCTGTTGATGTGTGATTGGTCAATACTAATTAGACGACAAATGTACACCAACATAACTCGGAACACTTCATGATGAAACGCAGACTCACATGTAAATGTTCATACTCTGATCCTGCAGCTCAACTCAGGTCTACAAAGGTTGAATAACTTCAGGTTGTCATGTCATCATCCTCAGGCTGTGCCTAAAGATAAACACCAACACTTCTAGTTGTGGACGATTGGTGACGAGACTCATGACCTGTTAGCTAGTTCAACTTGGTATCAAACTGACATTGTCTGATCTTGCAGCAACGAGTGTGTTCATCTGTTTCCAGTTGGAGCCAGTTCTAAATATCTAGCATGTTACATGTCTGCAGAAATCTCTCACTTCAGTCGTATAAGAAGCCCAATATGATAGATTTTTACTTTCCTCTGCATGAAACATGTAAAGTGCATCAAAGTAACTTCATCATGATGGAGATCTTTTGGAAAC
Organism: Notolabrus celidotus; assembly: GCF_009762535.1. NCBI lineage: Eukaryota > Metazoa > Chordata > Actinopteri > Labriformes > Labridae > Notolabrus > Notolabrus celidotus. The sequence goes on from NC_048292.1 coordinate 22,686,086, forward strand.
AGTACAATTTCATTCCTTTTTTTTTTGAGTCAGTCTGCAAGACGAGACAAACAACTTCAAACTGGTTCTTTGAGTGGAAGCTGGTTCGGCCAATTCTGATGCAACCTCAGCACGATGCAAGAGTCTTAATGCATGATCCCACTCATGCAAATACAAAATTCGGCTGATTCACTCCTATTGGAATCTTTGCATTCACGTTTTATAAGATGCATGAAGAAATGTCACTGTTCTCGCTCTTTTCCTTGAGTTTGGCGCCCCCTGTGGACAAAGCGATACTGCTTATCTCTTACTGAACTCCTCTACATTTGGTCATGGTTTTTGAAGAAAAATCTCATTCTGTTATTTTTTAACGTTGAAATTGGCAGTTTCAATTCGAGCTGAAGCCAACAGGCTGTAGAAGGTAGATAGAAGATAGCATTAAGTAGAGTGTCATGTCATCCATGTTCTAGGACCATATCTACAACCATGAACATCAAGACTAAGGTCAGAGTCCCATTTATAAGTAAGGTAGTTAATATTTTACCCTGTTTTACACATCATCTTTGTTCATCTCTTCTTGTAGCCCACAGTTTTTATCCATTCTTCTAAATCAAGTTGTGTTTTTGTCTCCCTGTAGAGATTTATTTTGAGTTTGTAGCTGTGGAGGTGGAATAGTTCATGATGCCACAGAAAAAAATCCTTCAGCAGTTTTTCCTCAGGATTGTTGATGCAGAGTGCGAGGTGGCAGCCTCAGGGAGCAGCAGGAGGTCAGGAGGTGACACTCCTGGACATATTTAGCATTCAGTCACAGTTCATGGAGCAGCAGGGAGACAGTGGAGTCACAACCATAGTGTAACCTAACACACACACACACACACACCTTCCCCCTGCATCTCTTCATAAAGGGCATTCCTCCAGAGGACTGAAGGTTCAGCACAAATGTCAAACAGTCCGTCAGAGAGGAAGCTGATGTGGAGAGCTCAGAGTTGAGCCTTTTGTAACATTTCCTGGTCTGTGGTGTGTTATTTTCACTCACAGTATCTTGGTTAGATTCTAGACTACTTGTAGTGATATGTAGCTTCTAAAGCGATTTTGGTTTGGGGGTCAAAACAGGTTCACGTATCTAAAGAAAAATCTACAAATGGATTGATCAAGAACTGGGGAACAAAACTGAATGAATCATGTAGGTTTTTGAAAAATTGCAGAGTAAACAACACAAATTGACTCCATTACGAAAGCCTTTTATGTCATAATAGAAAATAAATAGAAAATCCATGTGGTTCACCTCGTTTGAGAATGTGTCTGAATATTGGGATAGACTATAAAGGATTGTGAGATTGACAGTTGGATCGGTGCTCCAGCAGCAGTAATGTGGGTGTTGTACCTTACCTAGTGTTGAAGGGGAAGCCGAGCTGGAAGGCAAAGCTTTCGATTTATCAGTCGGTCTATGTCCAAACCTCACCTCCGCTTTGGGTTCTGACCAAAAGAATGAGGTTGCAGGTACAAGCGGCTGAAATAAGCTCAGTCTTACAGAGATGATTAGGAGCTCTGTCATCTGGAGGGAGCTCGGAGTAGGGCCGCTGCTCCTTCGCAATCGAAAGGAGTCAGTTGATGGGGTTCGGGCATTTGATAAGGACGCCTCCCTTTTGAGGTGTTCCAGGAATGTCCAACTGGGGGCTGGGGTCGACCCAGAACTCATTGTAGGGATTATGCACTGTATTTCACCTGGTCTGAGAATGCCTGGGGATCCCACAAGAGGAGTTGGAAAGCATTTCTGGGGAGTTTTTATCCTGATTGTTTGGTGGACTTTCATGTTGTGGTTGTTTTGTAAGTGGATGTTATCAACTTGTTTCAAAACAAATCTACCTTCAGATACAAATTTAGTCACGTGAACCTAAATATGTAAAAAATGAATGTTTAGCAGCGGCAGTCACTTCGTCTGAGAGCTACCTCGTAGCAGTTTAAGGCATCAAATAACTCTACGGTTACAAAAGTCGGTCTTCTTTGTGTTCGTCTTTATTTTGAGATTCATTAAGAGGCATCATATTAATTTCAGTGTGTTTCATTGCCAGATAAAACCTCCTCACAGGAGCTTTAAGACTCACTTTAGAGTAGAACAGATACAAAGCGGTGTATGCTTTCGTGATGCAGAAGTTTCTACCTCCTCTTCTGATTATCAGGATAGAGGTATACCAATACATTTTCACTTTCTTGGCCACATCTCTTCTGGCGTAATATAAACATCAACTTCAGATTGGGCAAAATGCCAAATTCAAAGCTTTGATTCAGAAGTCAATAAAGTGTACTCATATTCAGCATATGAGCCAATAATTGAGCTTAAGCCCTGCTAACACAGATGGTTTGTATAAGAGGGTTCAAACCATGTGATTGTCTGTGTTTCAGAGGTACAATTCCTCACCATGTGGGCCCGAGGACTTTAAAATACCTTCCCTGATAATTGACAACCCTGTGATTCAGAGCCTTGATTTTAGCAAAGTAAGAAATGGAAAAGAAAGAGGAGGCAGAGAAAAGGGGCTGAAAGGATGTAGAGATGATGGAGAGAGCAGAGAACAAGTTCAATTACGAAACACTTTCCTTAAAAAAACAGTGTGTCACATAACTATCTCTTCCCACTTGTATGTGTGCATTAGCCATGACAGTTTTCAGTTACATCAGCTGTCTGTTTATTAATCTATTTCAACGTAAAACAGACAAACGTGTGTGTGTGTGTGTGTGTGTGTGTGTGTGTGTGTGTGTGTGTGTGTGTGTGTGTGTGTGTGTGTGTGTGTGTGTGTGTGTGTGTGTGTGTGTGTGTGTGTGTCAATACGAGTGAGTCTGTGAGCGTGTGTGGCCATCACTTGCCTACAGCCCGCCTGTTTGTGTTCAGGTGTCAGATGTGCGGCTGTGTGGGTGCAGGTTATGTGCTGCTGAAAGACACACTGGTTTCCAGGTAACAGCAGAAGAAGACGTTTCAGCCTCATTTCTCTTCTTGCTTCCTCTCAGCTGAGAGTAACAATAGTTTTAAGCTGCTCTGCCCCGGCCCGGCTCTTTGTAGATATCACGCTAATTAGGTTAATTCTTTTTCTTTTCTTCACAAACAAAACAAACAGACACAAGAGGATGCACTGAAAAGCATAATCCTTCTATACTTTATGTTTCAGGTTTTATTCTGCAGAAATGTCTGACTGCTGCTCTGCTTACAATTGGTGCAAGAGGCTGCAACATATCTGCAGCCATGGGAAGAATTCCCAGAGCAGGATAAAATGTGATCCGCCTGTTTGAAGGCCAGGGAGGTGTTTTATCCAGGAAAGTGTTGTCAGATTGAACCTTTTCTTTCATCTGTCATGATTATGAGCTGTTAGAAACAAAAAATATCTGTGATTTATTTCATGTGAGGTTGAAAAAGAGAAGAAATGTTCACAAATGTGCACTCTGTCTGCAGGACTTGTATCACAAGTAACAAAAACTGCAATAAATAAGAGATGCATGACTTTACAGGAGATTAAAGGGTATGCACGTGATGCCAGTACCTGCAGTCACGTCCAGTTCAGACTTTCAGTAGGCTGGAGAGCGCTGTCCTTTCAGTAATTATTACATGACAATGTTCAGTGTGGGCGGTAGATCCTCCAGAACGAAGCTGTGCAGTCACAGTAACACAGACAGTATGCAGAATCACAGAGCCTCTGCATATAGCTAGTGATGGGTATAATCCCTCCTCCCGTCTCCCTCCTCTCATCTTTACCTGTTTGCTTCAGGTAAAGTGAACTCTCACATCACCTGTACAGAACAAGAATAATCACAGCAACTTGAGGACACTGGTGTTGTGTTTTTAAGTTAGGTCCCAATATCCTGCTAAGTGTGTTTTAGGCGAATTTACAGTGAGAGCAAAAAATGAATTACAGAAATACAGTTATGTCTGGGTCAAACCTAATCCCAGCGCTTTTGCTGCATGCTGAAATCACATGTATCATTGTTAAAGTTTAAGATTTGTACTTTTTGTAGTTGTCCAATTAGAAATAAGCGAGAGACAACAACAGTGCATCAGATGCTGAAATCAATACGTGGATTTTTGAGGTCACAATAATTTACTGGAGGCTTCGCTTCGTGAACGTCCCTGGCGTATAAATCAAATTTTTATAAATGTCAGGAAACCTGATTTCTGTCCACAGATCACTGTGTCTCTGATAACCGAAGGGATATCAGTCAAGTCAGACTGACCTTCATTTAAGCTGATATATATTTGTCTGTTTTACTCCCTGAAGGCGTCGTGCTGCAGGATGTTTTGCCGCTCTGTCCCACTATGAGTGCGTTTCCTGGGGGGAAAGTGACATCCGAGCATACCCTCTATAACATAATGTACTGATCCGAATAGAAGACTAAAACAGTTAGTCTCTATAGCTCATTTCTCTATTCATGGCAACATTACAAAGCTGACCTTATTTATAACTCACCTGTTTGAATTTTACTAGAGATTAAAGTGATACATAATTGCGTGGCCTGTTTGACTGACAGGTGGGAGTTAGTAGCTGTCTGCTAGAGATTTGTTCATGACAAATCTATCCCCCAACAGATCATCCAAGAAGTCTCACACAGTTTTAACACTTTTATCTGAAAAAAGTGGGATTGTCTTGAATTCAGGGTTTAAGAAATGAAATACCAGTATTGTTTCAACAGTGGACATCTCCACTGATCTGTAAAGTGGGTCAGTCAGCTGTCACTCACTGTGTTAACGCCAGGGGGGTGAAAGAGGAAGAGACACAGTGACCGGAGCAAAGTAGCACAAGAGTAGGAGAAGTTCCCCGACCCCTGAGGCGGAGCTGTGATGCAATTTTTCAAGAAAATGACTGCAATCGAGTAGAGACATCGTGCAACTATCAAACAAACAAAAAATATGGTGTCACTGAGCAGGATGTCCGAAGATAGCAAGTAAAAAAGAATCGTCTTAAAGTGCGCCTGAAACAGACCAAAGAGATACCGGGTACCAGACCAGCAATGCATCTGATTGACTGCAGGTCATGTTGTTGTAATACAGACAACAGAAATGCTTCATTTAGACACGTGTAATTTGATTCTATTTAAATGTGCTGATTTAATTTAAATGTATTTAAAAGGTGATTTAAATGGACTGTGTTTGTATAGCACTGTCTCTAGTGTTCTGATCACTTAAAGCGCTTTTACCTGTCAGATTCACCCATTCACACACTGATGGCAGAGGCTGCTATGAAAAGAGCCATAAGTATTTAAGTATATTATTATGCTGTAAAAAAAAAAAGATAAAGACAAAAAGTGGACATTAAAAGTGATTCAATGTGGGAGTTTTCTTCCACAGATTAGAAAAGACATCATGTAAGTGATGTGAAAAGATGAGGAAATGCATTGGTAGGAAGAGCAGCACAATGAAAAGAACATCCTTTGTGAGTCCACGTCGGCTGTTTGTGTGCAGTGAGTCACATCTGTTTATGAAGGGCACTGATAACAAAAATTGACAACACAGGCGTATGAGGTCTAAATTAGCATCCTGTCTGACACAAGCTTCTCTGTGAGGATGTTTGGAGCAGAGAGATGAACTGATGCATAGCTGGTGATGTAAATCGTCATCAACATTAGGATCGCCTAGCATGCTGAGAAAAAGTAAGTCATAATTTGGTCAAATCAAAGTAGTACACAGGAATGTGCAGAAGATGGCAAAAGTGAGTTCAAATCTGCCTAAATGGTGCATGAAATATGACACCAAATTTCATGGAAATTTATTCAATATTTAAGGGTTGTCTTTTTTAATCAAAACTACAAAGGTCAAGGTGGCGTTGCGTAAAATGTTAGAGTGTAGATGTTTTTAGGGTTCATCCTCTGGGTTACAAATTGCCTTTCCCAAAAATAGTCCAAGAAATGTCTTCATCATGGTGGCTGCACATTGTCGGCTGTAATTCAGTGTTTTCTGGGATACTCCAGTTTAAGTCACAAGGCTCCAATACAAGGCGAGATACTTGTGCCCCTCTTACGAATGTGTCTGCAACATGAAATGCACGGAGGCATAATTGTGGGGCAAAGTCGTTCTGCTTCTGATGCTCTGTCAGAGGCTGTAACAGAAGTTTACTCAAGCGGCAACCTCCGGCCGCGAGAATTGAAGTCAATGCAGAAGTGTTATAAACTGCAGTTCATCGAGTGTCCGCTTGAGGCTGGCTCCGGAAATACCAGAAACCACATACACACCAATTCAAAAAGCCGATCTCTACAGCAGAAATAAACATGTTTACAGTCTGGTAAAAAAAACTAGTGTAGTCTTGATAGCTAATTTCTCGATCGATTCTCAATTTTTCAAAACACGGCAATTTCAAAGATATTAAGATTATGAGTTTTCCATAATGAGAGGCACAGCAGACTCGATTGACAGGCAGGAACACAGTAGCTGTTGGCTAGAAGGCTCAAAGCCCGCCTCTTTACGTCACACTCAGTTATGTTGAGTTGAACATTTCCAATATGGCTCTCACCGACAATTGGCCTTAAAACAGCGCTTCAGATACAGATGGATGATGTCACAGATACTACGTCCATTATTTATACAGTCTATGGGTTTAATGGAGGAAAGATGAATGCGATGTGTAGCATTCATGCTGACTGCAGTTTTGCTAACACTTCTTCACTTCCTACAGCTGAATATACAAGATAATTTGCCTCTGCAGAGCAAAGCTGCAGACTGCTTATTCAGTTTGAAGCTTTAACATTTCTGTTTCTGTCTCCAGATCGTCACAGACTACGTCTTCCTGTGTCCATCCAGGAGGTCGGCGCGCGCAGGAACAGCAGCGGGCAGCGAGGTGTGGATGTATGTGTTCGACCACGTGGCGTCAGACCACCGCGTGTGGTCCGGTCTGACCTTCTGCTACCAGCACGTCTGCCACGGAGCAGAGCTGCCTTTTCTCTTCAACTCTGCCTCGGTGGCAAACTTCACCCTGTCACCTCCTGAGAAGCTGATGTCCAATCGGATGCTGTGTTACTGGGGCGCCTTCGCACACACTGGTGATCCGTCTTCTCGGGCCCAACAGACAACTTTCTGTCGGGAGCAGCGTCTTCCTGTTTGGCCGCGTTACTCTGACACAAGCGGCTGGCTGATGATGAACTTTACTGTTCGGTCACATGCACAAGTGGGAACCAGGAACCACGTGTGTGACTTCTGGGACAAGCTGGGGATATACTAGTGGGGGAACAGCAAGGGGGGGGGGGGGGGGGGGGGGGGGGGGTGTTGGGTAGCTGTGCATTGAAGTTACATCAAACATGCTGTTTTTTTCTAACTAAGAATTTAAATAGAAGAGGATATGGAAACAATTAGAGCTATAGAGTAGTCTTAAGTTAGTATCTTGCTCTCCAATCATCATTTACAAAAACCTTTCATTATATTAATCTGCTGTTAGAGCTTTGGTTTAACATAAATGATTAAAATCTGAAGTTTTCCCTCCAGGAAACTTACATCATATAGATCTACAGAATCGGATTTAATGGGTTCTCTTGCTGAAGCAGTTTTGGAAGCAGCAGGGTGAAATGCTACAAAACACTCAACTCTTAAAAGGCGCATTCATACTGTTACCTTCCAGCAGTATAAAGAAACAGAAAGGAAAACTAAATAAAAAGGATGTAACACTGAATTATTCTCCCCAATGGATGTTAACCCTGAAAGAGAAGAGGGCAAATATTTTACACACAAATGCTCTTGCTCCTCTATCATCAGAATTTAATATCTCACGTCCCTGCAGCCGCTGTAATTAATGCAGTACATTTACTCTGGGAATTATCTCCATGGCATTGAATAAAGACACTGAGGTAATAGTTCTGCTATATATGCAAGGATAATGTGAATATTTGTTATTTGGTATAGCTGGCTCTTCTGAGTACTTGAGCTGAAGACGTGTTGTCCATTCACTGCAGCCATGAGGTTTCCACCGCTCTTTAATCTAATCTTTCTTTTCAAGTGTTCCTGTAAAGTGAAAGTGGTCCTCAGCTTTAGTTTTACCCTGCAGACATTGTGTTTATTTCAAAGATGTCTCCACTGAGTCACAGAGACGCTTTGTTTACCTTGGATTTGCTGTTGATGAAGTTCGCCATGCTGTTCGTGCCAACTGTCCCTTTATTTTCTTACATACAAAGAAGCCTCATCGTTTCCTGTGTGGGAGAAGATTTTTCCAACTGAATGCAAATGTAAACACAAACACTCAGTTTGTTTTTCCATCTGAGAGCTAAACAGATGCTACTGACATCTGTGGATGCTAATGGTAGCGTGTTGGTCCAACACTTTGGAGAATGTCAGTGTCTCTCACACGTAATCCGCTCAGTAGTTTTTGAGATATTTCATTCTGGGCCAGACTCTGATTCCCTAACAGTTCCATTAGCAGGATATTTTGGCACGCTACTCGTGTCCCTGGAAACCTTCATATTTTTCATTCTGCTTCATCATCCTCAGCTCAAAATTCTGATTCACCCAAGACCTAATTTAATGCTCCAATACCTGCAAAACTAATCACCAGAAAGCATGTTGTTAATACTTGTATGAAGCTACAACCCAAATTCCTCTATAAGTTCTACCTTCAGGCTTTGTATCATCATAGGGAGGTGCTAATGTTTGACTAACGTATAGCCATATTGGGAGATTAAACTTTGGCTCCAGCATGTTGACTAGCTTTTTGAATCCTTCCATTTCGACTACAGGGATTGTCCTGCGATGCATCATCTCTTGAGCTCTCACACTGTTAAGGGGAACTGAGTCTTTTGGCCTGGCAGGATTTTTTCCTCACATCTTCTCAAATCTTTTCAGATTTCAGATTTGCCGAGTAGCTTCTCATATTACTCATATTCCCTGACATGAAGATCACCACAGTGTCTGCATATTGCTTTTGCGTCCACACTTCAAGTGTTAAAAGATGCTGGAGCATCCACAATTTTTCTCTGCTGTCCCTCACCACCAATGCTGGTGTCTGCCTTTTTTGATGTACTAGACCTGAGGCAGCAAGTAGAGTGCAAAGGATGATGGGCACACATGGGATGACGGTCCCTGTAGTTCCCATTTCTCTTCATTCTGTAACAGTATTGAGACACTGTATGTGGTATTGCGACAACTGTTGCATCAGCATTCAGCCTTTTTTATAGTTCTGTGTTGACTCTTTTTGAAGCCTGTCCCAAATAAAAGCTGTTTACAGGTTAATGCAAATAAAGGCTTGGGCTACTAATTGAAGCTTTATGGTAATTTATGTTTGTTCCATAATCAGCTTTCTCTCCTCACAGCAGCCAGTCACTGTTTGAAGTACAATGTATGACTGCTCATACTGGTATAAGCTTTGTTCGGATTCAACACACAAAAATCAGACTCATCCTGAGTTGAGTTGTTCAACTCGTAGATAGAACAGATTGCCTCCAAACTCCAAAGCTCTCTGAGTTGCAGGATTTACTTTCAGGATGACTCAACAGTAGCTCTGGGACTGGTTTCCTCAGGTGTCCAGACTTGTCCGGTTGAATTGAAAGCTCAACTGGAAGCAGTCCAGTCATAAGCCTGTATCTCTAACCTCCAGGATCTGAGCAGCTTTAGCTGAGGCCTCGGATACAAAGACCAGAGTTAACTGTCCTGTTTATACCGGCAAACTAAAGATGAACCACCGCCACACATGCACACACACACAGAACTGATTTCATTGGCTGCTCACACACACACATTGATTGGTGGAGTTCAACATGTAGGGCTCATGGAGGCTACCTCATTATCTCTGCAGACATTCACTTTGCTGTCATTGGACATCAAAACACGACACGCAGTGCGACAGAGCTGTCTGAGACATCAACACAGCTAATCAATTTCTGCTCATTCCAGCTCTGTGGCCACTGCTGGACGCTCACAGGAGGTCCCTCTTACCACCCCCCCGAAATCCTGCTGCTCGTTATAGCGACAACTGATAAGAGGGAGAATGATCGAGAGTGAGAGGAGAGAGACAACCCTCCCTGCTGCCTGGATAATTTAGGAAAGGTTATGGAATCAATGTCTGGCCGTCAGTCTCTGGCTCTAAATCACGGCTGCTGGCTTTGCATGGGTGCATTCCAATAAAATCTGATTATAGGCACTGCGGCTGCAATTAAAAATCAGATGACATCTCCATGCTGTGCCCGGCTTGCTGCTCAGGCCAGCCAGGATACTGCAGGGAGGAGGGAGCACTGTTGTCTACAGAACAAAAAACATCTTTATCATCTGAATTGGTGTCATTTAAATCAAAGCTATACCTTTACTTTCTATCACCCAAAGAATACTTTATGAAGGTAAATGTTTGTTTATGCTCTGTGTCCGACATGCATACTAATACAGACAGAGCCTGCTTGTACTCTGTGTTCATTTTGTCCTCATTTCTGCACGCTCGGACAAAATGTTGCAGTACCACCAGGATTCAGAGGGGGAAGTGTTGAGCAGTGTAGCAAACAGTTAGCGCAAATCCAGCAAAACACGACAAAGAGGAATACTTTGGAAAATAGTGTGAGTTGGTTAGAAACTATAAACATCGATATGATGTTACCACGCTCAGGCACAAACAACTCCAACAGAACTGTGAAAGACGGGTTTGTTTGGGCGCCCTCTAATGGATGCACAGATTAACATCCATCCTAAGATTAAGGAAGGGTGAAGGCTTATATTGTTTAATATGTAGGGATCTACTTTCAAACATAAAGGAAACATAAATGAGCCTTAACCCTAGAACACTAACATAGCTTTAGTAACACCATCACTAACGTTGGGTATATTTTACCTAATACACCTGATTAAAAATAGTTCTCATCAGAATATATTAAAGTACAACAATACATGGCAAATTGAAATACTCTTCTTCTATTTCCCAGAATACAATGTCTCATAAAACAAAAAAGGTGTTATTGGGGACCCTATTAAAAGGCTCTAATTTGTGTGAAAAATTAGGGAATCATTAATGAAAATATTCCTAAAAAAATGGAGCTGGTTCTTCGGTCCACCCATTCCTGAGACATTTGAGCCGTGTCCTGTGAAGGTACAGTCTCTCTGCATCACTGACGAGTGTGGGAGAATTAATTCAGAAATATATATTTTTTTTAAAGGGGAAAAATGAACAGCTGACTATATGACCATATGAATTCACTTGGAAATTACCATTAAGTGTTATTTATTCATAACCATTACACTAAATGAGGATTACGTGCAAATTCCAGGACCACTCTAACTTACCCTATGCCTTACACACAGTCAGCACAGGCAGGTCAGAAGACATGACACCTTTGTCGTGCCTTCTTGTCTGAGCCTTTGGGACAGTCAGCACACCTCAGGGATGATAGCTGGGCATGATGTGGGGCAATAAATAATGGGGGACTGAACATTGTTACCTTTGAAAAGTAATAAGATCGCCAAAATTTTATACATAAAGACTGACTTTGGGTAAAATACACCCGAAAATATTGTATACTTAACCACTAACGCTCTTGAAAATCTCCAAACACAGGGCTGCTGAAAAAACAGGCATAGGAGCTGGAAAACACACCTACCTCCGATGACGTCAGAGGGCAGACTGCAGCTACCTAAGGACCCATGCAAGTCAGACAGCAGCAACATAATAAAAATCACATGACTACAATTGCGTGGGTAAAAATCAACCAACGTTAGTGTCCTAGGGTTAAGGCTGATATTTAGCTACCTGCCTAAGGCTGTTAGCTTAGCATAGCATTGCAGAAAATAACTAGCTGGGCTCATTTCGTCTTGAGTTTGATGACCTTTGTGAACATGTGTGTACATTTTTCCTCTTTGCTAATCTCCTTTCGTACACATGCGCACGTTTTCTGAGAAAAATCTTCCTGCCTTCTTTTAACATTTAAAATGATCACTCTGTAAATCTTTTCCACAGAGAAGGTAAATAAAGGCTGCTTCGGCATCATGCTGTTAATCACCTCGTCTAACAGACCTTGTGGCACCTGCTGCAGGCGTTAAAAATAACAATGCAGAAATCAATCCCTTTTGTTGCTCATGCTCGTTTTTGCTTTTGTGGGTCATGAAGAGGCATTAGTATTGATTTCAGGCTGTTTCATAACTAGATAAAAACTCCTGCATTAAATGTTGAATCTGTTTTGTTTCATCTGTCAAAAGAAGACTGACGTCATGGCATTCCCCTACAGGTGAAGCCAAAATATTTAGAGCTCCCCCTACTGGCTGTGAGGAAACCGTTAAGTTGTCTGGTACATCTTTAAATCTAGCAGATGGGTTCAGTGTTGTTTTGTGAGAGGCTCAGAATAAAGTACCACTGCAGCTGGATTAGTATTCAAAGACAAGTGGTGCAGATTTTTCCTCTAATGAAGCACATTTTGTTTTCTCCTTCTTTGCTCTTGGCTGCGTGAATGAAAAGCAGCACCAGCACATATGCTGAGATTTGTCTCAACACGGCGAGGGCTCAGGGGCAGATATGAGAGCTGCGATGAGATTAGGACTGCTGTTGTTTATTTCAAAACTTAAAAACAGAGCAGAGAGGCCCCTGGCACAAATAGCACATCATGTCTGCAGTTATTTCACCTTGAATGAGCCCAAAGTGAGACTCTGTCTGATATTACATTTAAGTGCTGCAGGTGAATATCATTGAGGACAGACGCCTGCTTTAGGGTGTGTCGTTAATTGTGCTGCTTGATCTTCAGCTGCAAAGTCTCATCTTTCACTCTGTGGTGCTGCAGAGTTAGCAAACATGTTACTGAAAGAAACAAGTGCAGACTTCTCACTCTGTGCTGCAATGATGATGCAAACTCATCGAATAACAAAACAGGAATCATTCAGCATTTATTTGCTTTCTTTGAAGATTATTAGTCTCATGAGAGGAGGACAGCTGGTTTAAAAATAATTACAGCTGTGTTATCAGTTTTGACATTTTCTCTGCAAAGTCAAACTATCTCTGTTTAATGGCAGAGCGGCATACATCTGTTAACTGTTTACTTTAACTTCAACAATGACCACGCTAATGGATTACAGCTCAGATGCATCATGGGGCTGAATGTGTTTGTCATGAGAATCAGTAAGGTTCTGTAATCAGTGAACCAAATATCAGATTACAAGCATCGAAAAATTCAATGATCCACTGAAATCTTTTCTTTCCTGTTGAGTGATCAGAATTTACTCTGCATTATGAACTTCATCTGGAGAAGAATTAAAGGAGCAATATGTAAGATGTCTAACGAATTAAATCATAGCATGACCTTGATAGGTTTATCGAGAGGAGATAGAAGCTGTGTCTCTCCTCTCTCATCATGGGCAACACGAGATCTCTGGATAACAAGATGGACAAGCTAACAGGACTAGCCAGGAGTCAGACAGAGTTTCAGGAATGTAGCATTGTGTGCTTCGCGGAAAAGTGGCTACATCAGGATATTCCCGACCACAGCGTCTCCATTGACGGCTTCCAGACTGTCCGGGCAGACCGGGATAGCACAGAGAGTGCTGTGGGCCTCCAAGCATATTATCTGCACATGGAGATCTCACATGTCATACTGGGAGCTGTTCACATCCCCCCTCTGCCAACCCAACTACGGCGTCCAACGTTCTCAACGCTACCATAGCCAGACTCCAGACAGACCACCAGAGTGCCCTCTTCCTGATCTCTGGGGACTTCAACCATGGATTTATTTTCTACATAGCTTATTAGTGTATTTGTATAACTTATCATGTATAGAGTAACTGTAGTGACTGAATTTACCCCCCGGGATAAATAAGTTTGCCTGAGAGGGTAGACGGGTTTAAGGCACCTCCAAGTGGATGTTTTGGACGCCCCTCAGGTTGTCAGATATGTAACCACAGCAAACCAACAGGTGCTGCAGTACTGGAAGACAACTGGTTCAGACACCAGTAAGTGATTCTACTCGACCTGAATAGCCTCAGCATTATTTTAAAAAGCTCCACAGTCAGAAATGTGGAATAAAAAAGGTAAATACTAGAGATACTTTTGAAAATTAGAGCGAGATTACAGTGCAGAGAGGTTTCAAGACCAACATAAGGCTGGCAAAGGTAAGCAAAAAGCGATCTAGTTTTTATTTCAACATGGCTACTAGTAGAAATGGGCATCACATCACGGCAGTGGGACACACGGTAGGTTAAGTGACACTTGTGCAACCTTTGTATGTATTGGCCTTGGAGAGAGATAGTTCTCTCCAATGTTTTGTATTTTGACTGCAGTACCCATTTAAAAAGCTAGGTGTCAGACTTACGTATTGCTCCTTTAAACTTTGGACTACTTCCTACGACACAATCATTCTGTGCTGCAGTTTTCCCATTATATTCTTAATCTACTGGGAAACAAGATCTTCTATACCTCAAAGTCATGCCCCTCCATATGCTCTGAACAACAGTGACACGAGCACAGCAGGCCTACAGGCACACAGGCCCATTCAAGTGGCAATTAAAAGCGAGAAAGTCACTTAATCAGCTGTTTTATTACTCTATGATACAGAAAGCATGTGCATATAAATTGCTGCTTTCAGAGGAGCCAGGCTTCTGCTGACTTGCACGCCTCTGTCTCATTCTCTGGAGATTTACCATGTAATGGGAAAGCAGCAGCCGAGCCTTTTTGTTCCCCTCCCAAACCTGAATTGAATAGGTCCCATGAGCCATCAGCGTAAACTCAGAGGGTAGACTGCCGCGCAATTTGCCCATAAATCACAAAAAGTGCTGTATTTCTGAGAGGAGGCTTATGTGGGCTGAATGTGTGGGTGGGAGGGGAGAGATAGCCGAGCATTCAGGCTCCAGTTTGCTTCAGTTTACTGGAACAATAATACATGAGAGCGTATTTTCACTGTCCTGTGCCAAACACCTACTGCAAAAATACAACGCTGATGATAGGGCGAGGAAGTTCCCGTGTGTATTACAGCCCCAGAGCTTTTTCCACCCTGTTTGAACTGACAGGAGCAGCTGTGTTTAAAAAATATGGACAGTAAGAGAGGATTATGAAACTGAAGCTCTTGATGGAGCATTCAGGGTGCTGCTGGGAGCTAAAGGTTGATGAGAAAATAAATGTGAGCCAAAACAACAAGCTGAAAGTCTGCAGAATATCCCAAAGTATGAGAAGCTGCAGAATCTTAAACAAAGTGACCATATTTTTAAACCTCAAAATAGAGACACACTAATTTTATTGCAAACCTACACATCAGAGCTTATGGTACAATTGGAACTATCCACACCATGGAAAGTGTCTCATCAGCTTAACCATGTCTCCTGCAACTCAATAGCATCAGAGGTAATGATGTTGGTCACAATTACCTCAGCTCTTGTGCAAGCTCAATAAAATGCTTGTTGTAAAAAATGTGAACAAGACTGGCTGTAAGGTCCATTGAATGAAAGCTTTAGTTGTGCCTCAAGACGATAGGCGAAGGTGTCTTCTTTAGCTGCCTGTTTAACTTGGTTGCAGTGCTACTTCCAGCCTGTACACATCGTTTGTGTTCGCTCGCTTTAGTTTCGCTTTGCATGTCTACATTTCCACTGTGCACAACATTCATTTCATGGTACTTTTAAAATAAGCTGGAACTCTCTTGGAGCTCCTCATTTCTGCATGACAGCTAACCTAACGTTTCACAGCAAGTAGTCAGTATTCTAAGCTGGGCTAGCTAAGAAACAGCCACACTATGCAATCCATAAATGCATTTACAGACCAATCAGCCCTGAACCTTTACTCACAGTGCATCATTAGGGATGTTTTTCTATTGGTTAACAAAGCAACAGCCTTGGCAACGACATTGATTGGCATACTGTATATACAGAGAAATCAGTGTAACAAGCATGGTGCATTGTTTTGGTATTTCCACTAGTTACAACCAGGAACCAGTGTTTAATGGATATTTGTTGGTTCTTGGGATGTGGAGCATGAAAACAGGACAATCCCA
Source organism: Notolabrus celidotus (assembly GCF_009762535.1). Classification (NCBI taxonomy): domain Eukaryota; kingdom Metazoa; phylum Chordata; class Actinopteri; order Labriformes; family Labridae; genus Notolabrus; species Notolabrus celidotus. The sequence goes on from NC_048292.1 coordinate 22,701,956, forward strand.
GTAAAATAGGGAGGTCCGCTGACCCTGATTTTAAAGATGTATATATTTATCACCATAGCTATTTTTCTCTACTTCCCATTTAAGAGACCTTTCAGACTCTAGAATTAATCTACTTTTTTGACTTTATTTGTTTTATTATCTTATCTATTTCCTCTTTCTTATTTTGGTAACTTGAATTTTAACATTATTATTCAACCTCCTGTTTTTACAATATGAATTAATGAGAACATTTCCTCAGTTTGCAAGTACCACATTTTTACAAGGCCTATTTATAACATTTGTGTACAATTTTAAATCTTTGGCATGGATTGTCGGCTTAGGGAAGTTAGTATTGTTGTGTTTTTCTATTGATATTCTGTTCATATGAAGCACTTTGTGACGTAGCTCTTAGTAAGAGTTTAAGGGTTAGAAATAATATGAGGTATCCAAAATACATATGAAATTGAGCCAATGTTTTATTGGAATTTCCACATTATATTTCGCTGTTGCTTGATAATAACCACTTTGGTACAATAACAAGCATCTATACTTTCTCAGGTTCTATATCTCCTCCTATGAGTCCTGGTGAAAGTTCACCTGGAGGAGATTTTGTTGTACTGAGAATCAAGGTTTAGGTTTTAGATTTTAGCACTCATTCATACCCATGACTCCTCTAACCAACTACATCTATCTTTGTGAGCAAGTTGATTCATTGCCTTTTATATTTCAATAAGGACATAGCTAAATACAGCACATTAAACCAAGAACCAGTCAGAAACCCGGTGAGGATTGTTGAGTTGCTTTACGACAATGTGAGGGATGTAAGTTTGAGGTGTTCAGGGTCCAGGTCTTTAACACAGCCTGGAGGTTAGCGCTGTTTTAATGGTTCTTATTAGCAGCTAATCAAACTACAGCTCAGGACTAACAATACACAGTCTCAGCCTCCAGATGATGAGTGCAGCCATCGAGGCAGCTGTGTTGGGCAAATTTATCGCTCTGTCTGTGAGCCCAGAGCGGCTTCACTGACGGCTGAGACAGTTCAAGGTGCACCTGTCTGCTCCTTAAGTTAACAGCTCTGCTCATCAGACACAGTCCCACAGGCCGGCGTCTTTATGGAGCCTGAAATAAAGTTAGTTTATGAGGCTATTTCCTCTTTATGTGGAATAATCGTGTCAGTAAGCACTTGAAGCAGCTCAGAATTTTAATGCATGGTCTGAACAGCTGCAGCCCGCTCCTTGAGGTTGAATGAAAATGACCTGCGAAGGCTCGAGTCTGTCAGGCAGCGTCGGCTTATCATCCTGCAGACCACACAGAGGATTCCTCCCCGAGAGGAGGAGTGACTCATCAAGTCCGCTGTAGTCAGAGTACTACAGCTACATTTATACGGTTTCACACATTTATATTCAAGACATGCCCAAAAAAGCTTCCACAGGCCGGTTACTATCAGAGGAATTAATTTAAAACCATGACAAATGTTTTCTCCGTTCTCACAAGTGTGTGTGCAGAGAACAAATACTGGCTTTTCACTTTCATACATTATTTAAGAGCAACAACAAACTCCCTCCATCCAGACCAGCATTGTAGCATCCTTTAACACAAACTAGCCCTTCTTGCTAACAGGCTTCTAACACTGATTGCATATCCATCTTGTGCACCAAAGGGCCTCATGGTGAGTTTATGTCAGGCCTTGTCAAACCCTGCTGTCAAGTCATTCACATCAAGCAATCTGAGACCTTACATGAGCATGTGTGCCTTATCCCTGCAGGCCCAATAGAATACGATAAAATCTGTCTGTGCAGCCAGAGAGTTACAGCTTTCCAGACTGCAGACAACACAAAGACAACAAGAAGCGAAAGGAGAAGTTTGGAAAAGAAGCAAATGAA